>NC_051263.2:2506870-2791043 GCF_015237465.2 Chelonia mydas | reverse complement strand
GTGTCAGAGGGGGCCTTGGGAGGGGGTCAGCGCTGCGGGCCCCCTTTGCCTCGGGGTCTGGTTCTGCTCCCCCTGCAGGCCTGGGGGTGGGTGGGGTGCAGCGGTAGGCGAGAGGGGCTGATGGGGGAAGTCCCCCCCAGTCTCGAGCTGCCCTGAAGGGCCCAGTGGGGAGAAGCTGGTGGGGGGGCGGGGGGATGACACTGTCAAGCGTCTGCCCCCCCCACACACCCAGAGGGGTAGTGCAGCTGGGACGAATGGAGGGGTTCAGGGGGGCCGGACACTGACGCAGGGAAGGGGCTTCTCCAGGGCCAGGAGATCCAGATACCCCCCAGACCCAGAGACCCCAGCCCCCAGGCCGAGACCACCACGCATAGCCCAGCCCCCCACGCACGGGGTGTTCAGCACCAGCCGGTCCCACTGGCCCTTGATGTCGTCGTCCTCGGGCTGGTCGGTGATGTAGAGCCCGTCAAACTCCAGCTTTCGGGCCAGCTCCTTCTCCCGCTTGAAAATCACCAGCGGGACCTGCCGGGAGAGGGGAGTCAGGGCATCGTGGGGGGCTCCCAGCGAAGGGGGGGGGTCAGGGCACCGTGGGGGTCAGGGCATCGTGGGGGGCTCCCAGCTCGGGGGGAGTCAGGGCCTTGTGGGGCTTCTGGCTGAGGGGGGGACACAAGCTGGCCCCTCAGCCTCCCAGCCCAATGGCCCCTCGGTTTTGGGGGGAAGGGGACATGGTTCTATAATGGGTGGGCATGGCTCAGGGATATGCCCATAGCCTATGGTGGGCAGGGCCCCAGGGTGGGTGGGGCCCCGTGGCTGGTGGGTGTGGCCCCGTGGCAGGCAGCTGGGCATGGCCCCAGGCAGGTGGGTGTGGCCCCGTGGCAGGCTGTGGGCGTGGTCATGTGGCCGGTGGGCAGGGCCCCGTGGCTGGTGGGTGTGGCCCCGTGGCAGGCAGCTGGGCATGGCCCCAGGCAGGTGGGTGTGGCCCCGTGGCAGGCTGTGGGCGTGGTCATGTGGCCGGTGGGCAGGGCCCCGTGGCTGGTGGGTGGGGCCCCGTGGCTGGTGGGTGTGGCCCCGTGGCAGGCAGCTGGGCATGGCCCCAGGCATGTGGGTGTGGTCATGTGGCCGGTGGGCAGGGCTCCGTGGCTGGTGGGTGTGGCCCCGTGGCAGGCAGCTGGGCATGGCCCCAGGCAGGTGGGTGTGGCCCCGTGGCAGGCTGTGGGCGTGGTCATGTGGCCGGTGGGCAGGGCCCCGTGGCTGGTGGGTGTGGCCCCGTGGCAGGCAGCTGGGCATGGCCCCAGGCAGGTGGGCGTGGCCCCGTGGCAGGCATGTGGGCGTGGTCATGTGGCCAGTGGGCAGGGCCCCGTGGCTGGTGGGCGTGGCCCCACAACAGGCAACTGGGCGTGGCCCCATGGCGGGTGGGCGTGGCCCCAGGGCTCACCTTGAGGCAGTTGTAGCCGATGATGCAGAGGAAGGCGACCAGCGTGTGGGTGATGGACAGGAACTGCAGCGTGGGCTGCATGTAGCCCGTGCTCTCCTCCAGGAAGAAATAGACCATGCTGTCCTCCTCCTCGTCCTCCCCGGCCCCGTCGCCGCTAGCCCCGAAGCCCGAGCCCCCCGCCAGCTCCTCCAGCAAGCCGGAGTCCTCCAGCTCCTCCTCGCCGGGCGGGGAGTCCGACACCTGCGTGGCCGGGACAGCGTGGGGGCGTGGCTGATGGGGAGCCACACCTCCTCCAACCCCCCCCCAGCACACAGGCATCCTGGCTTTCAGCCCCCCCCCCCAACCACTAGACCCCATCCCCCTCCCAGAGCTGGGGATAGAACCCAGGAGTCCTGGCTCCCAGCCCCTCCCCCCCCCATCCGCTCTAACCACTAGACCCCACTCCCCTCCCAGAGCCGGGGATAGAACCCAGGAGTCCTGGCTCCCAGCCCCCCCCAACCCCACCCACCGCTCTAACCACTAGACCCCACTCCCCTCCCAGAGCCGGGGATAGAACCCAGGAGTCCTGGCTCCCAGCCCCCCCCCCCCCCACCGCTCTAACCACTAGACCCCACTCCCCTCCCAGAGCCGGGGATAGAACCCAGGAGTCCTGGCTCCCAGCCCCCCCCGGCTCTAACCACTAGACCCCACTCCCCTCCCAGAGCCGGGGATAGAACCCAGGAGTCCTGGCTCCCAGCCCCCCCCCAACCCCACCCACCGCTCTAACCACTAGACCCCACTCCCCTCCCAGAGCCGGGGATAGAACCCAGGAGTCCTGGCTCCCAGCCCCCCCCCGGCTCTAACCACTAGACCCCACTCCCCTCCCAGAGCCGGGGATAGAACCCAGGAGTCCTGGCTCCCAGCCCCCCCCGCTCTAACCAGTAGACCCCCCTCCTGCCCCGGGCGCCCGGACCTTGTAGAAGAGGAGGATGAAGTTGATGGCGAAGGCCAGGAAGAGGGCCAGGAAGCGCAGGTTGTAGAAGTTCCGGGACAGGTAGTTCTGGAAGGACAGAGCGGGTCAGCACCGACGTGGCTGGCCAGTGGGGAGCCCTCCCCTCCCCCTCCCTGCCCCACGGCCTGACTCCCCCCCTTCCCCAGCCCCATGGTACCAGGAACTTGACCCTCTGGATCTCCAGCTCGGCCCAGAACTCCAAGCTGCCGTTGGCCGGCTCCTCTTTGCGCTCCCGCGGGGTGGCCGACTTCCTCCGATGCTTCCTCGGGGCCTCGGCCGCCGGCTCCTGGGGGGCCGCCGGCTCCTCCAGCCCCACCTTCTCCCCATTCTCCGTGCTGTGGGGGAGGGGGGGCAGTGGTCAGTGGGCAAGGCGGGGTATCCACCCCCCCCCTCACGTATTCAACTCCTTCCCCTACGCCAAGCCCCTTCCCTCACCCAAAACTGCCCCCCAGCCCGTGTAGCAGCCCCCTCCCTGGGGCAGGGGGCACACTGGCAGGGGACGGGGGGGCAGGCTTGCCCCATCATTGCCCTAATGGCCTAAGCTACCCCCCGCCCCAGAGATCTGAGGAGAACCGCTCCCCGCAGGCCCCATCACCTCCCCAAGGGGTCCTGCCCCCACCAGGACCCACTCCCTCCCCACCAACCCCACTCACTCGGCCTTCTCAGCCTCCGCAGGTGGTTCTTCGATCTTCTCCGGCTCCGGCTCGGCCTCCTCCCCTTCCAGCTGAGGAGTAACACAACAGACCCCGCATCAGGGACCCCGGACAGGGAGAAAGGGGGTCCCCTGGTATGTGGGAAGCAGCCCTCCCCTGGGGCTGAGACGGGAGACCTGATACCAGGCCTGAGTGCTGGCCCAGCTGGGCTGGGAACCTGTCTGTAAGGGATTGAACCCAGGAGTCCTGGCTCCCAGCTCTCACCCGCTCTAACCACTAGACACCCCCACCCCAACCCAGAGCTGGGGAGAGAACCCAGGAGTCCTGACTGCTGTCAAAAGGCCAGCCCTGCCCCAACCCCCAACATACCCCCAGCTTCCTCTTGATGATGGGAGTCCCCTCGGGGGTGGGCGGTTCCACCGCCGTGGTGTCCCCCATATCCCCTAGGCCCCCGGGGGCATCGGGGGCAGTTGCTCGGTAATGCCCGGTGTCCTTCTTCATCTCCAGCCTGAAGGCCTCCTCCTCGTCGGGGGCCTCCTCCTTGCCGTCCTCCACGAACTGGGCCGCCTCCCCGTCCTCGGCCGTCTCCTGCCCGTCCTCGGCCGGCCCCAGGTCCCCGTGGACCTCGTCCTGCGTGGGGTCGGGCATGCTGGCCAGCAGCTCGGTCATCGTGAGCTTCTTGGCGCCTTCCACCAGCCCGCCGCCAAAGAGCACGGTCCAGAGGAGGAGCAAGACGCCCTTGAGGACGCCGGAGAAGAAGAGCAGCGCACCCAGGAGGACGGCGTAGACACAGGAGCTCACACCCACCGCCAGCTCCTTGACCGTCATCTTCTTCAGCCGGCGGAGCTGGCGGCGCAGGTTCCGGTAGGTGAACAGGCGGAAGAAGTCCAGCACCCCGTCCAGGAACTCCCCGAAAGCCGAGGTCGCCTCCGGAGGAGCCCCGGCCGCCTTCTCCACCTCGGTCCCCTCCCCGCCTTCGCCCTCTTCCTCCTCCTCCTCCTCCTTCCCCGCTTCCTCCTCCAAGATCTGCGCCGCGATCTGCATCTCGAAGATGGTGTCCTCGCAGAAGTTGACGAAGAGCTCCATCTTCTCCGACTCGCCGCCCTCGTTGACCACGTCGAAGATGAACTGCCGCTTGGACTCCTTGACCTGGGGCATCTCCCACTGGGCCTTGTTGGTCTCGCTGATCTCGAAGTAGATGCGCTCGATGCGCTTGCTGGCCCCCATGATCTCGATGCGGCCCAGGTAGGGCCGGAAGTAGTTGAGGATGCTCTCGGCCAGCTCCAGGAAGGTCTTGAGCCGGCTGTCGTGGGGCACGTGCTCCGAGAGGTTGGTGAGCAGCACCGCCACGTTGAAGCCGATGTCCTTGGCCGGCTCTTGGAAGCGGTTGGCAAACTCTTCGTAGTCGATCATCTCGTTCTCGTCCGCCTCGGAGCAGGAGAGCAGGAACTGGATCTCGGAGGGCGTGTATTGCTTCTGGCTGTCCATGGCCTTCTGGAAGTCCTTCTTGGAGATGAGCCCCCGCGGGTCCGTGATGTAGTCCAGGAAGGCGTCCGACGCCACGATGTCCTTCAGCTTCAGGAACATGTCAAAGAACTTGAGGATCATCTCCACGTTGCTGGACGACTCCACCAGCATGTCCACCATCTGCCGCGCAATGGTGCCGTTCACCACGTTGCCTGGGCCGGGGCAGGGGGAGAGAGGGTTAGGCGGACGGACAACCAGCCAGAAGGGCATGCGGGGCGATGGCCAGACAGAAGAGCGTGCACGGGGCTGCACAGACAGAAAGACACGGGGACGGCCAGAGGCGTTTGCATGCAGACGGACAGACAGACGGACGGGCATGGGGATGGAAGGCAGAGGGAGGGGAAAGGATGGAGATGCAAGAGGGACCAGGACAAGTGACAGGGTTTGTGGTGCCCTGAACCGTGCCCACATGTGCCAGGCTGGGCCAGTGAGAGGCACTGCCATCTGCCCGGCTGGGGTGGGGGAAGAAGCTCACTCTGGGGGATCTCGAGCCCTGGCCCAGTGGCCCTCACCCTCCAGCAGGGACAGCAGCATCACCACCATGTCCTTCTGCAGGTCCAGCAGCTCCTTCAGCAGCCCGATCTGGCTGGAGTCCTGAGGAGACACGGGGAGCGACGTGAGACGCGCAAGATTCCCGCCGTGCCAGCATGGCTCCCCCACACATATGCACGCCCCTGCCCTCACACGCCCTCACTGCACATATGCACACCCCTGCCCTCGCATGGCCCCCCCTGCACATACTCACACCCCCGCCCTCGCACGGCCCTTTCCCCTCATCAGTGTGTCTGGCTGGAAGCTGCAAGCCGCGCTCCCTGACTCAGCAGGATCGGGGTCCCAGCCCCCCTGCGCTATGGGCCAAGGGGAGACCAGGGATATGCCCCGAACTCAGACCCCAGCCTGGGCACCGTGAGCCTCGCCCGGGGCCTGGCAGTGCCCAGGGCTGCCCAGACTCTCGCTCCCCAGGCCCAAGTGCCAGGGACTTTGGAGCATCCGACTCGCCGAACCCCTGGCTGCTACGACGCGCCCGGGCGGGCCGGGCCCACCCCAGCTGAAGCCGCCCTGCACCGTGCCAGCTGGGGCTGTGGCCTGATGCCCGGTCGGGACAGCACCGCACACTGGCGAGGGACCTTTCTACCCTAACCCGGGCAGGGTCTCCCCCTCCGGCCCCTTCCCCTGGGCCTGGCACTGCAGACACAGAGATGCCCCATCAGCTCCCGGCTAGCCTCCCGACAGGCTGGGGCCGTGGATTCCCCCAGGCTGGGGCTATGCGGGGGAGGGGGAGCCTCACCCCTCCCCCTCTTACCTCGGGGTACAGCCTGCTTCGGAAATGGTCCTCACGGGCAGCGCAACAAAGAGAGAGTTTGGGTGCGGAAAAACACCCCCCAAATCCCCCCAAGGCACCTGCAGGGAGTCCCCAGCCCCCACCCCCCCGCAGCTTGCTCTAGGGTGGGGAGCCAAGACAGGGCGCAGAGATCCACCCCCTCCAACCCAAACTACCACACGGATACGGGCAGGGGAGATCGCCCCCCACTTCGGCCCCAGGGAGGAACAAGTGCGCAAGCCCTCGTGCATGGGATTGCATGCATGTCCCCCTTGTGCGTGTGCACATGTGGGTGTGCGAGAGCTCATGTGTGCGTGCAAGCCGTCAGGCGTGTGATCGTGTGGGCATGCGATCTCGTGCGGCACGTCCTTGCGTGTGAACGAGATCTTGCACACGCGCTCTTGTGCATGTGATCTGAGGCGTGTGCACAAGATCTTGTGCGTAGGTGCAGGTGTGAGCCCACGTGTGCGTCTGCATGTGATCTCGGGTGCTCAGGTCAGCGGCCTGTGCGATGCGTGGCCCTGTCGAACCACGTTCTACGTTGGCGTGCACTGGCCTGCGGGACTGCGTGCGCACGTGCGTGCGATGGCACGCGCACGCCTGGTGACGCGCGTCGGGCTGCTCCGAGGGGGTGGGGTTCCCATCCCGCACCAGCCACACGCTCCTGGAGAGGAGGCCCTTTTCCTGGCGCACTCGGGGGAGAGGGGGGGCACAGCCAGTCCAGCCGCCGCCGTCGTCCCCCATCAGCACCCGCTAGAGATCACCACCAGAACGCGGGACCTCCCGCCAGAGCTCAGAGCAAACAGAAGCACCAGCCAAGCACGGCGCCAGCCTGCTCGCCAGATACCGGGGGGATGGAGGAGCGGGGGGAGATTGTTACACGGGAGGCAGGAGATGTGCCAGATGGGGGGGGACCCAGGCCAGACCAACCCCCTGCACTTTTTTGGGAGGCGCCCAGGCACCCCCCCAGGCTCGGGAAGGGGGCTATTTCCCCCCTTGCTCTCCTAGAGGGATTACAGTACCCATGCAACTGTAGCCTCACCCATGCCCAGGAAGGGCGGGGCCTTGCTCCCACCAGGGAAATCCCATGAGCTGGCACCTACGCCTCGCCCCCCCAGCTGCAGGGGTGTGACCAGGGGACACCCCCCCCCCATTCAGCTATGGGCCACCCGCCCTAGATCAGGGACTCAGGGTGGGATAACCCACGGGGGTCAGACCCCTCTGCCCACACTGGGTCCGAAAGCAGTAGGTGGGGGTGGGGCCACCTGGGAGTCTGGAGGGACATCGTTATGTGGGGCCCTATGAAAGCCCCCTGGAGTCGCGGAGCCCAGCTCTCCCGGGCACTGGGACCCCTGGGGCGGGCAGGGGGGCTGCACGGCTGAGCTACCTGCGGCCATGCTTAAGACAGTCAAGCTGCTCCGGATCGGGGCCCCCTGATCTATTGTGCCGTGCAGAGCTGGGGGGAGAGGCTGAAGTCGGGGTGTCCCCCGCCCTCACACACTCCCCCAATACACACACACACACACAGTGTTACTATTCAGCGGCATCGGTGTGGCCATATTCCCGAGCGCTCCTGCAGAACGGGATCGGGAACGGGGTCACCGTCACCCTGCGCTGCGGAGCGGCAGGAGGTCTCGTTTCAATCGTACGGTTTATTTTTTGTAAAATCAGGGTTTCCCGTCGCCCTCCAATTCCGACTGACTTTACGCCTTTATCGTAAGGCTCCCTAATTGCTGTCAATGGACCAAGCTGTTCGGATTTAAAAAAAAACCCCCATCAAGACGGAATTAATTTTTGACAAAAATGGAAAAAAACAAAATCAGAAAATAATAAATCCCCAAATCCTGCCAAATCAAACGGCTTTCTGAGGGCCTTAGTTAGGGGGCTCGGGCCTGGGGAGCTTGGGGGAGCTGGCAGGCGTGGTGAGTATCAAGCTGGGGGGGGCTGTCTATGGCACTGGGCTGGTGCTGTTAGTTTGGTCTGGCCTGGGTGGGAGCGGGAAGAAGGAAGGGAAGGGAGAACAAGGAAGGGGGCCAGGGAAAAGGCTGGAGGACCAGACTGGGCACAGAGCCGGAGCCCGAGGAGAGGAGAGGAGAGGAGCAGACAGGGTGGGCGGCGGAGCGGGGCGAGCGCGGGCGTGAGATGGCGCGTGCCACACACAGGTTCTTACGCCATTTCGGAGTCCGGCCGGCTGGCTCATCTGTCACACATCAGAATAAAAATTTTATTCAGCATTTTTAAGAGCATTTTTGTATGTCCGGCCCCTTCCTTTATTGCCTGGGCTGGCAGGGGGTCCCGCCCCACAACCCCCGAGCTGGGCCTGGCAGGAGGGGGCAGCAACAGGGGCTGGGGTTTCCAGAACTAACGGAGTCTACAGGGCAGCAGGGAAAGGTCTGAGCTAAGGGGAGTCTGGAGTGCAGACACACTTACAACCAGGAGTCCTAGCTCCTGGCACCCCCTGCTCTAACCACTAGACCTCACTTCCCTCCCAGAGCTGGGGATAGAACCCAGGAGTCCTGGCTCCTGGCCCCCCTGCGCTAACCACTGGAATGCATCACGCAACATTGTATGTGAATCTATTTTCCGTGAGGGGCAGAGATTCTGGTCTCATGAACGTGAGGACAAGCAGGATGGAAGGAAGGATGGAGAGGTGGGCGGTAGATGGGTGAAGAGTGAAGGGTGCTGTGACAAAGTGGGGATTTTCCCTTGTTATGTTGCGTGCAAGTCTGACTGGTTTGCGTGGACGCTGTGTGTACCCTTTGCGGGGGCTGCTCCAGCTGCCTGTAGGGATGCTCTAGCCACCCCTTCATAACCTGAGACCCAGGAGACTCTGGCCCGGGAAGCGAGACAAAGGCCGGAGGAGGAGCAACGGGCAGGGCAGGGGCCGGGCAGCTGGAAGGGAGTCAGTCAGGGCTGGCTTGGGGTGCAGGGGGAGGGCCAGAGGCCTGGCTCCGGGCTCCCCTCCCCCCAAGATGGACTTGGCTGAAAGTCACTGATTTCTGTGCTAACAAGCTCTGCCCTACGCTCTGTTCCTCTTGACTAATAAAACTTCTGTTTTCTTGGCTGGCTAAGAGTCACGTCGGCCTGTGGAGTTGGGGGGCAGGGCCCCCTGGTTTCCCCAGGATCCTCGCCTGGGCGGACTCACTGCGGGAAGCGCACGGTCAGGAAGGGGATGCTGAATGCTCCGAGGTCAGATTCAGGAAGGTTGAAGCTGTGTGAGCTTCTTGCCCTGGACACGGACGCTCAGAGAGAGGAGGCTCCCCCAGAGTCCTGGCTGGCTTCGTACGGAGTAGCTCCAGAGCACTGACCCAGTGACTCCGTTGACAGGTGGATAAGGGCTGGGTGGGTTGGTGGATGTGGGTGTAGGAGGATGGAAGGATGGATGGATGAAGGGCTGGCTGGCTGGCTGGGTGGGGGCTGGGTAGATGGATGGATGGAATGATGGATGGATGAATAGACGGATGGATAGATGAGGGTGTAGGAGGATGGATGGATGGATGGATGGACGGATGGATAGGATGGATAGATGGGAGTGTAGGAGGATGGATGGATGGGAGGACGATGGATGAAGAGATGGATGGATGGATGGACGGGTGGGGGCTGGGTAGATGGATGGATAGAATGATGGATGGATGAACAGACAGACGGATGGATGGATGAAGGGCTGGATGGATGGATAGGATGGATAGATGGGGGTGTATGTGGATGGATGAAGGGCTGGGTGGATGGACAGATGGACGGACAAGAGTCCTGCTTGCTCACACACCCCCATCCCTGGATCCTTCCCCCCCCTTCCCCTCATTCATGTCACACTTTGCCCCGCGGCAGCGCTGGGCCCGGGACCTCCCTTTGACAGGGCTGCATGGGGGGCCCTACCTCTGCCCGGCCCAGAGGGGGTGTGGGGGTGCCAACCCTGTGGGCCCCCACTCTGCTGGGCGTCCTGGGGCGCTGACTGGGGCGCGACCCATAAAGGAAGGCGAGACAGGCAAATACAAAAATGGGTCGGTCAGAGAACACCCAAAGCTGCTGCCACGGCTCGGTGGGGGGATGGGGGGGCATGGATCGGGGGAGGGGAGGACAGGCAGGGCACAGAGCGATCTGGGTTAGTGCAGCAATTAAAGGGGTCAAAGTCACTCCCCCCAACTCGGCAACTATGAGACCTACTGTGTGGGGGGAGGGGTTAAGATTAGGCGGCACTTCAACTGAACTCCAAATCCTTCTTTCTGGTCTCCATTCCCACCCCCCCGCAGCCGGATCGGAACCAGCGGGGCGGAGCCGGGGCCGGGGGGGGGCGGAGCAGAATCAGCGTTGGGGGGAGGGAAGCCTTGGATCAGAACCGGTGGAGGGGCCCAGCCCCAGATCAGAACTGGCAGGGGGGTCCCCAGCCCCGGATCGGGACCCATGCGGGGATCCCAGCCCCAGCGGACATGCCCACTAGACACGAACACTCG
The DNA here is from genome assembly GCF_015237465.2 of Chelonia mydas. NCBI lineage: Eukaryota > Metazoa > Chordata > Testudines > Cheloniidae > Chelonia > Chelonia mydas. The sequence continues at coordinate 2,780,665 of NC_051263.2, read as the reverse complement.
CGGGAGCTGCCCCAGCCGGAGGGTCCCTCCTTCCAGGCGGCGGAAATTGACCTGTAGCAGCTGGCTACCGAATGGGTCAGGGTGGCGACCGAGGTCCTCGGAGCCTGGCGATGGCATGTCTGCGACGGGCCACTGAACGCGTGGCCCTAGCTCCCGAGCCCGGCGAGTCCTGAGCAGCCGGGCGACCCCTTGCGGGGGAGACAGGCGCCCCACCACGTCCCCCCGCACCCAGCCTGCCCCCTACCCGCCCGTGCCCCGCGCTGGCAGCTGCGGTTACCTGAGCCAGCTTCATCATCATGTGGGCAAAGACGTGGAGGAAGCCGACCACGGCGTCCCACAGCCTGCTGTGGGCCAGGCTCTGCTGGTTGCCCGTGCACGGGCCCTGCGGGAGAGAGACAGAGTCAGCCGCAGCAACGACCAGCGCGTCACTGGCCAGCCGCAGAAGCCAAACCTGCACGAACTGCCCACGGGGACCCTGGCCCGGCGCTGAGATGCAGCCGCCTCTGGGGTGGGGCGTGGAGCTGGTTATATAGGGGTCATCTTCACCCCCCCCCCCCGCCCCTACATCACAATGGCTTCTATTTATTTCCTTGCTGGTGCGGAGAATGGGAGTGGGCAGGGTGCAGATGCAGCCGTACCTGGCCGTACTGGGGATCAGCGCTCTGGGGCAGTGCCAGGGCACCGTACCTGGATGTACTGTGGGGCAGTGCCAGGGGGCCGTACCTGGAGGCAGCACCAGGGGGCAGCGCCCGGGCCGTACCTGGACGTACTGTGGGGCAGTGCCAGGGGGCAGTGCCCGGGCTGTACCTGGACGTACTGTGGGGCAGTGCCGGGGGGCAGCGCCCAGGCCGTACCTGGACGTACTGTGGGGCAGTGCCGGGGGGCAGCACCAAGGGGCAGTGCCCGGGCCGTACCTGGACGTACTGTGGGGCAGAGCCGGGGGGCAGCGCCAAGGGGCAGTGCCCGGGCTGTACCTGGACGTACTGTGGGGCACTGCCAGGAGGCAGTGCCCGGGCCGTACCTGGACGTACTGTGGGGCAGTGCCAGGGGGCAGTGCCCGGGCCATACCTGGATGTACTGTGGGGCAGCGCCAGGGGGCAGCGCCAAGGGGCAGTGCCCGGGCCGTACCTGGACGTACTGTGGGGCAGTGCCGGGGGGCAGCGCCAAGGGGCAGTGCCCAGGCTGTACCTGGATGTACTGTGGGGCAGTGCCAGGGGGCAGTGCCCGGGCCGTACCTGGGTGTACTGTGGGGCAGTGCCAGGGGGCAGTGCCCGGGCCGTACCTGGATGTACTGTGGGGCAGTGCCAGGGGGCAGTGCCCGGGCCGTACCTGGATGTACTGTGGGGCAGTGCCAGGGGGCAGTGCCCGGGCCGTACCTGGATGTACTGTGGGGCAGTGCCAGGGGGCAGTGCCCGGGCCGTACCTGGACGTACTGTGGGGCAGTGCCAGGGGCAGTGCCCGGGCCGTACCTGGACGTACTGTGGGGCAGTGCCAGGGGCAGTGCCCGGGCCGTACCTGGATGTACTCTGTCAGGCTGTTGAACACCTGCTTGGCCACGGCCATGGCCTTGGAGAAGTTACGTTTGCCCTGCTCGTCGATGACGTCCTTGCCTGAGTAGTACCAGTAGAAATCGCTGATGGATTCCTGGGAGGGGGGGGAGGGAGAAGGGGGGTTAGTGCTGGTCCCGGGGCTCAGCCCTCTGCCCCCCATTGGCTGCGGGGCCGGCAGGCTGAGTGGGTACCGCCCCCCACACCCGAGCGGTCTGTGCCATGGGCCGGCTGCGGGGGGAAGGCTGCAGGGGCCGGCTGCCTGGTGGGGAGGGGTCTCCGGGGGCCGGTGCCCACTGGCGGGGGGCAGCTGGGGCGGGGCGCTGACCTGCAGCCGCAGCAGATAGTCCACAGTGCAGATGATGATGTTGACGGTGGTCGTGTTCCCCGTCTGCGTGCGCAGGTAGTTCTGGAAATCTGCGGCGGGGGGGAGACGCCGGGTCAGGCCCCCTCACCGACCCACTGCCGAGCGCTGCCCAGACCCCTTGGCGCGGGGGGCGCTGGGACGTGCAGGAGGAGCTGTGCCAGGCGGCGCGTGGGCAGCCGCTGGGGGCTTTGTTCCCCACCCACAATGCCTTGGTCCTGTGTGGGTCTCTGTGTGGGTCTCTCCCACCCACCCTCTGCCTGGAGCGCCCACCTCCCACAATCCATAGTGCCCACTACCCACCCACCCATCGACCCAGGTACCCACCCATAATCCCCCCCATCCATGTACCCTTCTGCAGGGCCCACCCTCCTGCCCCGCTACCCACAGAGAACCCAGCTAGGCAGCTGCAACCCCCTTCATTCACAAACCCCCCATCGCCCTCACGTTCCCCGCCCCAGAGGAGCCACGCCTCCCCCTCAGGCTCTGGGCTTCGCGGGGCCTCCAAGCCGAGGCGGCCGTACCGTTATTGTGGCCCTCGCACAGGAGCTGCAGGAGCCGGAAGAGATCCTGCGTGAACTCGTTGTCCGCCATCACCTTCTCTCCTAGAGCGGGGCACGGGGAGGGGGAGAGAGAGAACTGGCCAACATTAGCAGCCGCGACCGGGCGAGGGGCCCTGGGTATGGTGCCACAGGGGTCAGCGCGTGCAGGGGGCAAGGGGAGAGGGGCCAGTGGCGGCCAGGCAGCCCACACTCTGGGACACAGCACACGGGGGCACCACCCGGAAGGCCTTGCTCAGGGCTTAACACTCTGAGGTCATAAGAGGGAGTAACCCTCACCCTGAGTAAGGAGCGAGTAACCTCCACCCTGAGTAAGGATGGAGTAAATCCTGAGTAAGAAGTGAGTAACCCCTACCCTGAGTAAAGAGCAAGTAACCTCCACCCTGAGTAAGGATGGAGTCAACCCTGAATAGGGAGGGAGTAATCCCTCAGTAAGGAGGTAGTAATCCCTGAGTAGGGAGGGAGTAACCCTCACCATGAGTAAGTAGGGAGTAACCCCTGAGTAAGGAGCTCAGGATCTACCCCATTGGTTCCCACGGTAGTTGAGCCCGAGCAAGGCCTGCAGGATTCAGCTCAGGTTAGTGGGTTCAGACAGCATGCGTCTCATTAGGGACCCGCAGGGCTCCTTTGAGTTGTCGCCTGTGGGGGATGGGGTGGGTGGGATATTGTTTCTTTTTACCAGCTGGAGAACAATATCGTCACCCCCAACATCCTGGTGCCAGCAGAGCTGGTCCCAGCAGGGTCCCTTCCTGGCCAATGCAGCGGGCAGTTGGTGGGAGGGGATAAAGAGAATTCAGAGGGAAGAGGGGAGGGTACTGGGGGACAGGGACTATTATTAAACAATACTGGCTGGTTTACTGGGGAGCCATGGGGTATTTATTTAAATAATTCTGTTGGGGCCAAATCCTGACATCTGAACTCAGGCAAAGAGACAGGTGGGAGTTTTGCAAGAGTAAAATCTGAGTAATGTAGGCACAAAGTCAGGATAACGAGGAGTAAAGTCAGAGTAACTAGAGTAATTCTAAGTCTTTAAACCACGATTTGAGGACTTCAATAGCTCAGACATCGGTGAGAGGTTTATTGCAGGAGTGGGTGGGTGAGATTCTGTGGCCTGCGTTGTGCAGGACATCAGACTAGATGATCATATTGGTCCCTTCTGACCTTAATATCTATGAGTCTATGAGTAACTAGGAGTAAAGTCAGGGTAACTAGGAGTAACCTCAGAGTAACTAGGAGTAAAATCAGAGCGCTGCTGTAATAACAAAGGGGAAGTCCAGTAATGGAGGAGTAATGTCTGAGTAATGTGGGAATAAACACAGGAATATTGTAAGAGTCAAGTCAGAGTAACACAGGATTAATGCTGGGGGGTGTCTGAGTAACGTCTGTCACATCTCCTGGCTGGTTAACAGGATTAGTGGCAAAGGGCAGAGGGTCAGTCACACCAACCATACTGCGGCACTGGGCATTAACGCTGGAATGAATCGCATTGGGGGCAGGGGCTGTGTGCCTGGCCCCCAGGCGGATTCGTATCGTCCCACGCGGCATTAATGACCAGCCCCTTTTCCACGGTTCATGAAGTCACTTCCTCCCCTTTGCGGCTGGGATTCTCCCCACTGTCGACTCCCCCTTCCTCTCCCTTGATCACTGGGGATCATGGTGCTGGGGGGCGGAGGGCAGGGAGCAGGGCAGGAAGAAGTCACCACAGGTCATCTCACCCAAGCCTAGGTAGCTAGGGAGATTTGTCCCCAACTGTGTCTGTTGCTTCGCTGTTTAGAGAGACGCTAGTGTGTGTGTGTGACAGTTACGACCCCAAAACCACCACTTACTGAAGTTACCACACAGACACTACCACAATATTATTGCACAAGATACTGCAAATGCTACTACATTGTTACTACACAGATACTAACATACTGTTACTACACAGATACTACCACAATATTAGAACAGAGATACTGAAAAGATGCTACTACATTGTTACTACACAGATACTTGCATATGGTTACCACACAATTACTACCACAATATTAGAATAGAGACACTGCAAAAGAACTACATTGTTACTACCCAGATACTATCACTCTGTGACCACATAGATACTACAAAGTCATGACCCCACGGTTAAGACAAAGATACTACAAAGTTACTATTACAATATTAATACAGAGATGCTGAAAGGGTTGTTACTATATTGTAACTACATACAGATACTACTACAAAGATACTATGAAGATACTCTTACATTGTTACTCCAAGGACACCACACTGATACTCCAAACAGACTACAAAAGCACCATATAGCTATTACAAAACCACCACGAAGGTCCTATGAAGATATTACTCTATTGTTACTACAGGACACCATATTGTTACTACAAAGATACTACAGAGATGTCATATCATTTCTAGAAAGACACCACAATACTGTGAACATTCAATCTCATTGATACCCCAAAGACACCACAGCCTTACTAGAAAGTGAACACAAAGTTTCTATAAGTTTGTATAAAGTTTGTATAAGTTTGTTTATAAGTTTCTACATCACTACTATGGTGCTGCTACAAAGAACGGTTACTCGCCTTCTCATAACTATTGTTCTTTGAGATGTGTTGTTCGTGTCCATTGCAATCAGCTGTGTGCACACACTGCGTACATGACAGCCGGAAGATTTTTCCCCAGCAAGATTTTTCGTGGCACTAGGTACAAGTGTTCCCGTACCTCAGCGACTGGCTGATCAAAGGCCACTTCTGGGCCCCGGAAGAGGCGCAAGTCAAATTCATCAGGGCAACATTCGATGCACTGAGCCTTCTCCTGAACATGGGGAAGTCCACTCTGTCCCCTGTTCACCAGATAGAGTTTATAGGCATGTTGCTGGACGCGACCCAGGCCAGGGCGTACCTGCTGGAATCGAGGTTCTGGGCCACGGGCGACATCGTTCGGAGTCTCAGGTAGCGTCCCGCCACCATGGCACGAAATGGCCTAAGACTTCTGGGACACATGGCCGCGTGTACCTATGTGGTGCAACACGCCAGGCTCAGGACTGCGGCCGCTCCAATCGTGGCTGGCCTCGGTGTATCGGCCGGTTCGGGACAGTTTGGACTGGGTCGGGACTCTGCCTCGCCTTGTGCTCGACTCCCTTCTGTGGTGGCTCGACCCACAGGTGGTGTGTGCAGGGGTTCCCTTTGCCGGCCCCCAGCCAACCCTCTCGTTGTTCTGTAAGGACAAGGTTCAGCTCAGGCCTCACCCGGCTTTCCTCCTGAAGGTTGTCTCCCATTTTCACATCAACCCAGACATCTTCCTCCCCGTGTTCTACCGTAAGCCGCACTCGAGTGGCAGGGAGCAGAGACTTCACTCATTGGATGTCCGCAGAGGCATTAGCCTTCTACATCGAGAGAACAAAGCCGTCCCGAAAGCCCGTCCAGTTATTCGTGGCTGTGGCGGACAGAATGAAAGGTCTTCCCGTCTCTTCTCAGCGGATTTAGTCATGGATCATGTCCTGCATACTTGAGTGCTAGAACCTGCCTGCTTCTCCGATTGCTGCGCTCCACCAGGGTGCAGGCTTCTTCAACAGCGTTCCTGGCAGACATTCCTACCCAGGAAATTTGCAGAGCAGTGACGTGCTCCTCTCTACAGTTTCACCGCACACTATGCAATCACCCAGCAGGCCCAAGACGAGGCGGCCTTCAGATGAGCCGTGCTCCAATCAGTGGAAAACTCCGCCCTCGCCCCCTGAACTTGGCTGGTGAGTCACCTGACTGGAATGGACAGGAACAAGCACTCGAAGAAGAAAAAACGGTTACTCACTTTCTCGTAACTGTTGTTCTTCAAGATGTTTTGTTCATGTCCAGCCCAATACCCACCCTCTTACCCCTCTGTCGGAGCAGCTGGCGAGAAGGAACTGAGAGGGCGCCGGGTTGGCAGGGTCCCATATTGGGTGCCATGAAGGCATGACTCCAAGGGGCACCCAGGCCGACCCGACGGACCCATCGAACGTTGCCCTGATGAATTTGACTTGCACCTCTACTAGGGCCCGGAAGCGGCCCTTGATCAGCCAGTCGTTGAGGTAGGGGAACACTTGTACCCGGTGCTTGCACAGGAACACGGCCACGACTGCCGGGCACTTGGTGAATACTCAAGGCGCCGCTGACAGGCCGAGCGGGAGGACTGTGAACGGTAGTGGCTGTTGCTCACCACAAATCTGAGGTATTTTCTGTGGGACGGGGTAATCACTATATGGAAGTACATGTCCCTCAAGTCGAGGGCAGCATACCAGTCCCCTGGAGCCAATGACGGGATGATGGAGGCCAAGGAGACCACGTGGAACTTGAGTCTTGATGAATTCGTTGAGTTCTCGCAGGTCCAGGATGGGCCTGAGGCCGGCTTTGGCTTTCAGTATTACGAAATACTGGGAAGAAAAGCCCCTGCCCCTGTAGCCCTGAGGAACTTCTTCCACTGCTCCTAGCGAGAGGAGCGAGTGTTCCTCCTGGATAAGGAGTTGCTCGTGAGAGGAGTCCCCGCAGAGGGACGGGGAAGGGGGGTGGAAGGGCAGGAGGACTGAGAATTTGAGTGAATATCCCCTTTCTCCCCATGCGGAGCATCCAGCGGTCCCCCAAATGAAACTTATAAGAAATCTACATTAACCGTAACTATTGTGCTAACTACGACCAGTATGATAACTATGTACACTAGGCTAGATACTGGAAAGCAGGCGGTAAGAAGGAACTGAGCGGGTGGCGGGCCGGCAGGGTCCCATATGGGGTGCCGTGAAGGCGCGACTCCCAGGGGCACCCAGGCCAACCCTGCGGACACTGCTAGGGGGGAAATCTTCCAGCTGGCGTGCACACGGCACGCGCACAGCTGATTGGAATGGACACGAACACGCACCTGAAGAAGACAGACACTAGTGTTACTACAGGGACGGCACGTTGCTCCTCACCAGTTCAGAGGCTACAAAGACACCACATCGGTAACACAAAGATGCCACGTTGTGACTACACAGGGGTGTAGTCCGCTGTCGAGCTGGCTAGGGAATCTGGTCAATAAGAGGGTCGCTCAGCCCTGCCCACGCTCGTAGCCCCAAGAGACCGGGAGGGCTGGGGGAGGCGGAGAGGTCCATGACAGGGTATCAGGCGGGGCGGGCGAGTCCCTGATGAGAGCGGGGAACGTGGCTCATGGCGAGGGCACCGGAGCACCCCGGTTCCAGCATGGGGGGCCGGGGCAAGGGGTGCGGTTAGTACTCAGTGCAGATCGGGAGAGGCCGGTTCCAGGCTGCTGGGGGCGGGGCCTAAGCTGCAGGACATGCCACGTGGAGCCACGGAAACACTCCCCCGCCTCCCCCGCAAGGCTGATCAGAACCCCCGGGCCTGACACACCCTGGGGAGGGGGGAGACGGCACGGCATAGCGACCACCGCAGCTCCCCGGCTGGGTCTGCCCACCATAACAAACCAGCCCCCCCACTACGGGAGACCCAACCATAACAAACCAACCTTCTCCGGGACACCCTACTATAACAAACCAGTGCCTCCTGCTGGGTTTGCCCAGCATAACAAACCAGCATGTGCAACAGAGTGGATAACCTTGATTGTTAAATAAAAAATAAAATAAAATCAGAGGGTACTTCAAAATTTAAATCAGATTTTTTTAAACATTTAAATTAAATGCAGGTTTATTTTTTAACAATAAACCTATTTAAAATTAAACTGGAAACTGAGAACCAATGTCACAGCCTAAATTTATGAACTTAATACAGAAACGAAGATTCAGCCCATCCATATCTGCTGCCAAATTTCCCAGCAAGTCGTAGCATTGAACATGTGCAAGTCCCCAGCTGAGCCCCAAGAACCAGAGTTTGCCGACGGGCTAAGCCGGCTTGGGGAAGGGCAGAGAGAATATTTTAGCCGTGTCCGTTTATTCAACTAGTTCAATTCACTGGCCAGGCCACCCAAAGTTCAGCGACCGACTGGGAGACAGTTTCCAGTCTTGGAGAGGACGAGATCTACTAGTTCTACAATCCTGAAGGCCATGGTAACCAGAAACGGCTACTACATTTCGCTAGCAACAGTTGCTTCCTTTGTTGAACAGATCAGCTAGTTTTCACTGCAAAACGCTGTCCGATAAACTTTTTATTTTTTAACGTTTCCAGCCCGTTTGCTTTCATTCAAATGCTGGTTTTTCGCAATGGTCACTGAGTTGAACATTTCTACCCAAACAGGGCCTGACGCAAATCACACGTAAAAACTGAGTCGTAGTCTAGCAAACGAGACAGGCGCTGTTCGCCCTTCTCTGAAATAATCACAACCGTAGAATGGTAGACCAGACTCTGACTCTGGGCAAGCTAAGCCGCACGAATGGTCAACAAACGCCTGTCGCTGGGGTGTACTGTCCTAACCGGCAGAAGAAGTCCCAAATGTCGTGAAAAGGCTCAATATTGCTGCCGATCGCCACGGCCGAATGGTCACCAGCTGACGGGAAGCAAGCCCTTGGCAGGGAAATCACTAAAAGGTACAAGTGCAAAACCTGATTCACAGCACTGATTGAAATCAGCGTTTCCAGCTGCTCCCTCGGACTGAGAGCAACACAGACTCGGCAAGGAGCGACCCTACCATAACAAGCTGACATACATAACCCGGCAGCGCACAGGCCCCCCCTCACAATAACAAGTGAGCGTGTGTGGCCAAGTACCCTCAAGCAGACATGCGGTAATACAGCAGCCTAGCACCCACGTGCAACACAACAACCCGTGAGCACAGCTCCGTGCTTGAGAGACCCTACAATAACAAACCGACATGCTTAGCTTGTGCTTCCTCCCCCAGCCCAGCAACCCTGAGATAACAAACCAACGAGGCCAGCCTCAGCTCCCTCCAACGAACACGTCAGCACAGGCAGACCGGCACTCACAAGGGACCCTACAATAACAATAAGACGGAGCTGCCCCTCCCCCGCCGGCCCCAACACACCTGCCGGTGACTTGCCCCCCCGCGAAGGTTGGGCAGGGCCCATGTTGGGGGGCAGGGGGTTCTGATCAGCCATTGGCATTGGAACAAGCCCGCCGGGTTAGAAAACAGACCAAGAAAATGCCCGGAAAAAGAAACCACCACAGAAGCAGGTTATTTACCATTTTCCCGACGGATGACTGGGGGCGCCGGTGAGAGGGGGATGGGGGGAGCGGGGAAGGGGGGGGGAAGAGGAAGAGAAGGGGAGGAGAGAGGAGGTGAGCGCAACACGTCACAGCACAAAGGAAAAGGAGATGATTAAAACCAGATTAACGCCATTAATGCGGAGTCGGAGCCGCCCTGGGCGGGGCGAGGGGGCGTTATTACAATCCGGATTAATAGCAGCGCCTCACTCTGGGGGGGTGGGGGAGCCCGCAACCACACGGCAGCTGTGAACACAAACCGAGGGCGGGGAGGGGCCGCGGCGGAAGGAGGGGGAGGGGGCCCTGGTGTCCCATCAGCTCTGAGCCGCAGGGTTCCTCCAACGGAGACGGGAGGCCGGGCTAGATGGGCCTGGCCCCGTGAGACCGGTTGATGCAGCCCTTCCCAGCAGCCACCGCAGGATCAGCTCCCCCCCCAGGAATTCCCGTGGGGGCAGGGCGGCCCCGACTCATCTCACTGTCCCACCCATAACCTGCCCTAGACATCCCCCCTTCGCTGGGCAGTGCCCCCGGAGCCTGCCCTCCCAGCCCCCACTGCCCGCCCTGAGAGGGGATCGAACCCTGGACCTGTGGATCCAAACTCCCCAGCTCAGGGTCAGGCCTGTTAGCTCAGAGGCTCCAGCGGCCACAGTCCCAGCACTGGCCGCTAGGTGCTTCATTAGCGTGAGTGACCCTGCCCCAGGGGCTGCTGGGATTGGGGCCTGAGATCCCCCAAGGCCATCACTCACTCGCTGTGGCAGCATCCTGGCACCCTGGTCAAGAGGGTGGGGGGCAGAGATCTGCTGGACTGGGGCTGAGATGTGGGGGGGCCTGGGCCGGGGAGCGATGGGGGGCAGAGATCTGCGGGGCTTGGGGCTGAGATGTGGGCGGGGCGGGCGGTCTGGGCTGGGGCTGAGATGTGGGGCAGCGATCTGCAGGGTCTGGGGTCAGCAGCCAGGGTGACGGGGGTGGGGGCCGCGTGGACTCACTTGTTCCTTCCTCGGTCACCATGCCTAGTCCCTCGGCCTTGTTCTGCCGCTCGAAGGCGTTGAGGTCCAGGACGCTGCAGGGAGAAAGGGGGGTCAGGAGAGGCCGGAGGGGAGGGGAGTGGGGTGACCCTGCCATCAACATTAACCCTCCACCCCCCAGTGCACCTTGGGGGAAGGGCCCACAGCCTAACACAGCCCAGCCCCCTCCCCCCGGGGGTATGGAGTGGGGGGCCGATGGGTGTTCGCCCCGGCATGCTGGGGGGTGGGAAGCAGGGCCGTGCAATGCCACTCAGGGCAAAGGGGATCGATTTCCCTGGGGGTCCCTCCACGGTTGGCTCCCCATAGTAACAGGGCAGGGAGGGGGAACAGCTGGCAGCAAAGGGGGGTAAAAGGAGAGACGGAGACAGGCCAGACGCAGGAAGGAAAAGGAGGTCGGCAGGGACCAGCTTGGCCTGCGAGGAGGGAGGGACGCAGGCCGGGACAGAGGGGCAGAAGGGGACACATGACGGACGGTCCCGCTCACCTGCAGGTCTGCATCAGGGCCTGCACGCTATGGAAGAAACCCACCTCCCGCTTCTCCTTCAAGTAGTCCAGCATTTTCTGTGGGACAAAGGCAGCGGCCCAGAGTGGCGACTCAGCAACTACTCCCTCGTTACTCTGCATACCCATTAGTTACCCAGCTGTTACTCAGCCTGTCCTCCCTCGTTACTCAGCCCGTTACTCGGCCTGTCCTCCCTCGTTACTCTGCATACCTGTTAGTTACTCAACTGTTACTCAGCCTGTCCTCCCTCGTTACTCAGCCCATTACTCAGCCTGTCCTCCGTTGTTACTCAGCCCGTCCTTCGTTGTTACTCTTCATGCCTGTTAGCTACTCAGCTGTACCCTGCACATCCTCCCTCATTACTCAGCGTGTACCCATTAGTTACTCAGTGTGTACTCCATAGTTATTCAGCCATTACACAGTGCTTTCTCCATCATTACTCAGTGCACATTTACTCATTACTCAGCTGTTACTCACTGCATACTCCCCTTGTTACTGAGGGGATAAGCCCTCTTTACCCCACACTCCTTCACCTGTTACTCAGTAGTTACGAACGGGTTACTTGGACATGACTGGCTGGTTACTCAACACGTGGCCGTGCTGCTCGACCTTCACTCAGCCGTTACTCCCGGGCTCAGCGGGAGCTTTGCCTGCGTAAGGTCTGAGTGAAGTGCTGGGGGCCTGGCCCCGGGAGCGACGCCAGCAGGGCCGTACCTGCTGCACTTCCATGTTGCCTCCGTTTAGGATGGAGATGCCCAGCTTGAGGGTGGACGACACCATGGCACCTGGCTCCCCTGCCGACAACCAAGGCAATGCTGGTTACCAGCCTGGCATGTGGCTCACCCCCCAACCTGCCAGCCTCCCGTCAAGCCGCCCCGCTGTCCCTCCCCAGGCGAGGGTCCGATCTCACCTTTGCAGGCGCTGATCATCTGCAGCACCATCTCAGCCGCCCCGCGGTTGTGCAGCCGTGACTGCTGGTAGAGCAGCTTCTGCTTCTCCATCTCCTTCTCCTGTGGGGTGGAGACACAAGGGTCAGCACAGGCAGGGGCTGGGGCAGGACTGGAGGTAGGGAGCGGATCACCTACCTCAAAGGACCCTTCGGCCTCCTCCTCGTCTTTCTCACCACCTTCCTCTTCACCTTCTTCAATGTGACAGCTCTGGGAGTGAAAGGGGATCCAGAGTGAGGGGTGCTTGGGAGCCAAATACCAATACCTGCTGCCCCCCCTCCAATCCAGATACTACACCGGTACTCTGGAGATACTACGTCGTCACTCTAGAGATACCACACTGCCAGTACACTGTTACTTTAGAGATGCAACACCATTATTCGGGAGATACTACATTATTACTCTGAAGATACTGTATCATTACTCTGGAGATACCAAACAGTCAGTATATTGTTACTCCACATATACTAAACCTCTACTCCAGAGACACTACAAAGTTAGTACATCATTACTCCAGAGATATTATAATGGTACTCCAGAGATACTGTGCCATTAGCACATTGTTACTCCAGAGACATTATGCTGTTACTCTGTTGTTACTCCAGGGATATGGCACCTTTACTCCAGAAACACTATAACTGTTAGTACTTTGTTACTCCAGTGACACTACATTAGTACAATGCACTCCAGACTCATGCTACTACTCCAGAGATATGAAGTTGTTACTCCATCATTGCTACAGAGATACTACAACATTACAAAGTGACACTACCTAGTTATCCCAAAGCTACTACATCGCTGCTCCAAAGATACCACACAGTCATTCCAAAAATATTATACAGCTGCTATGCCATTGCTATTCCAAAGATATTTTGCCATTACTCTTAAGTTACTACACTGTTACTACTGCCCACAGGGCTGTGACCTGGGGGTTTTCCTCCGGCCACTCCAGAGTAGCAGGAGCAGAAGTTTGTGAAGGTGTGGGGGAAGGGTAAACTGCCCCTTACTGCAAATCTGGTTTGAGGGGAGAGTCCGGGGAGGGAAGGATTCAGATCATCTGCTGCTTGAACACCCAGAGAGCAGGGTTCGAATCCGGCTCCGCTCATGAGTCTGATGGGCTCTCCTGAGACTGCTCAAACCAACCTCGGTAAATGATGGGGAGGGGAAATGGGGCGACACACTGGACAGGGAAGGGGGCAGTGGGTGGGACGTGCACTGGGAGGGGCCGGCGGTGCTGGGGGGTGAGACGTGCTGCGAGAAGCTGATGTGGACTTGGGGTCACTCACCTTCGCCATGATGTCGGCGTAGGCCATGTACAGATAGTCCTCGTCCAGTTTGCTGAAAGGCAGCGCACAGGCCAGAGTCAGAAACAGGACCACAAGCTCCAGAGAGGCCAGCTGAACAGTTCTACAACAGAGCCTGGACCCCACCCCCCTCCTGAAGCCAGGGATAGAACCCAGGAGTCCTGGCTCCCAGCCCCCCTGCTCTAACCACCAGGCTCCACTCCCCTCCCAGATCTGGGAATAGAACCCAGGAGTCCTGGCTCCCAGCCCCCCTGCTCTAACCACCAGGCTCCACTCCCCTCCCAGATCTGGGAATAGAACCCAGGAGTCCTGGCTCCCAGCCCCCCTGCTCTAACCACCAGGCTCCACTCCCCTCCCAGATCTGGGAATAGAACCCAGGAGTCCTGGCTCCCAGCCCCCCTGCTCTAACCACCAGGCTCCACTCCCCTCCCAGATCTGAGAATAGAACCCAGGAGTCCTGGCTCCCAATGCTGCCCCTGCCCCCGGCACCCACCTCTTCTCCGTCAGCGCTGTACGGCTGAAGTGCAGGATGAGCTGGTGCAGGGGGTCAGGCTTCTTCTCCACCTGCTCTTCCTCCTCCTCCTCCTCCTCGCCCGGTTTCTACTCCCCCAAGCAGGACAGGGGAGAGTCAGCAGCTGTGAACCCGCCCAGCCCGGCGGTACTGGGAGCCCCATGAGTCCCCGCCAGAGAGAGCCTGGTGTGCCCGGCTTTCCCCACACCCAGCCCACAGGCCCAGGAGCCTGCCCCTGCTCCGCTTCCACCCTTTCCTCGGTCACTTCCTCCCCCCGAGCCCCCCACCGCTGACGTCCTGCTGCCCCCAAGCCCCTGGGGCAATGGTGAGAGAGCAGAGAACGGGAGATAATGGAACCCAATGCCCGGGTGTGGATGGGACCGGGGCAGGGACAGGACTCAGGCTTCCTGGCAACCGGGCAGGGACGGGACCCAGGCGTCCTGGCAACCGGGCAGGGACGGGACACAGGCTTCCCGGCTGCGGGATGTGGAAAGCTCAGACCTCCCCCGAGCCCCCGCCCCCTCCAGCACCCGCCGGCTCACGGCCAGATCGTCGATCATCCTGTCCTCAAAGGCGTGCTCCTCCGTGACGATCCAGGCCAGCTTGTAACTCTCCAGGAACATGTTACAGGCCCGGTGCCTGGGGGAAGGGGCAGATCAGAGGCCTGGCAGGGGGTTGGGGGGCAGGGATTGACCCAGACCCCCACCCCAGCTGCACCCACTGAACAGCCAGCATCCCACCTGGAGCCCAGAGCCGGGGGGGGTGACAAGGGTGGGGGGCTGAAATTGCACCCCTGTGCCGGGGAGGGCAGAGATCCTGCGGGGTGGTGGGGAAGTGTGGACCCTGCAGGGTGCTGGGGAGCACTGTGGATCGGGTGGGTGGGTTGGTTGTACAGGGAGCTGGATCCCATAGAATGGGAGGGTATGGGCCACATGGCAGGGGGTGTGGCTCCCCCTCTCCCGGCAGGGGAAAGTTGGGGGGCACGGATCCCCTGGCCGGGGAGGTTGGGGGCGTGGACCCCCTGGCCGGGGAGGTTAGGGGGCGTGGACCCCCTGGCCGGGGAGGTTAGGGGGCGTGGATCCCCTGGCCGGGGAGGTTCGGGGGCGTGGACCCCCTGGCCGGGGATCCCCTGGCCGGGGAGGTTCGGGGGCGTGGATCCCCTGGCCGGGGAGGTTGGGGGCGTGGATCCCCTGGCCGGGGAGGTTGGGGGCGTGGATCCCCTGGCCGGGGAGGTTCGGGGGCGTGGATCCCCTGGCCGGGGAGGTTCGGGGGCGTGGATCCCCTGGCCGGGGAGGTTCGGGGGCGTGGATCCCCTGGCCGGGGAGGTTCGGGGGCGTGGATCCCCTGGCCGGGGAGGTTCGGGGGCGTGGATCCCCTGGCCGGGGAGGTTCGGGGGCGTGGATCCCCTGGCCGGGGAGGTTCGGGGGCGTGGATCCCCTGGCCGGGGAGGTTGGGGGCGTGGATCCCCTGGCCGGGGAGGTTCGGGGCGTGGATCCCCTGGCCGGGGAGGTTCGGGGCGTGGATCCCCTGGCCGGGGAGGTTCGGGGCGTGGATCCCCTGGCCGGGGAGGTTCGGGGGCGTGGATCCCCTGCCCGGGGAGGTTCGGGGGCGTGGATCCCCTGCCCGGGGAGGTTCGGGGGCGCGGGCCCCGACCGGAGCAGATCCGGCGCTGACCTGGGCATGTTGTAAAGCGGCGTCATGCGGAAGCAGGCGACCACGGCACGACGGCGCTGCTTGGACAGCAGCTTGTGCCACACGGCCTTCTTCGACTTGTAGGGGTGCTCGGTCTGTGGGGCGACGGGCGGGGGGGGGTTAGAGCCCCAGACCCCACAGCACAGCCCCTCCCCCGTGCTGCGCCCCCCACCCCGCCGCCCCTCACCTGCTCCAGGTGGAAGAGCACAGCCGACACCTCCTGCACCCGCCGCACGATCTTCTCGGGCCGGTTGGCGTCCTCGGCCTTGCCCGACATCTCGCGGTACAGGGCCATCTGCCAGCGCATGGACGCGGGGTTCTCGCACTGCTGGGGGGGGGGGGGGGGGGCTGTCAGACACGGCACCTCACGGGGGACGACGACGGGGACGTGCATTGGTCTATGGGGCAAGGGGGCGCAGGCTGGAGCCTGGGTGCCCTGGGCTAGGGGCATGGTGCTGGGGGAGTAACATGGGAGAGGGCTCATGGCGCCTGGGGGGCTGAGAAAGGGGGACCAGCCCATGGCACCCAAGGGAAGGAGAGGCTGGTCTGTGGCACCCGGAAGGGGGAGAAGGTGGGGCCAGCCCATGGCACCAGGGGAGGTGGGGGGGCTGACACATAGCCCCAGAGAGGAAATGACGGGGCTGGTCCATGCCACCCGGGGGGCTGAGAGAGGGGCTGGCTCTTGGCACCCAGAGGGAAAAGGGGGGCTGGCCTGTGGCACCCAGGGGCGGGGGAATGGGGGCTGGCCCGTGCTGCCTGGCGGGGGGAATGGGGCCAACTCATGGTGCCCTGGGGGGGAAATGGGGGCTGGCCCGTGGTGCCCGGGGGAGGAGAGGGGGTGCCGGCCTTTGGAGAGGACACTCACCTTGCTCTGCAGGTGCAGGTTGTTGTTAAGAACATCCCGCACCTCCTCGTCGGTGTCTTTCTGTGGGGTGGGGGGGCACAGAGTTTGTCACCCGGGGGGGGGCACGGAGCCCCAGCTGCCCCCCCAGCACAAGCCGCTCCCCCCCCCCACAGCTGCTTATTACCGTCCCTCCCCCTCAGACTCATTGCACCCCCAAGGGCAACAGCCCCATCCAGTTCCACCGCTGGCTCCGCCCCCTGTTTACCCTGGCTCCTCCCTCCACTCCCCCAGCTCCTCCCCCACTCCCCCGGCTCCTCCCCCTGCTCCACCCGGCTCCTCCCCCTGCTCCACCCGGCTCCTCCCCGGCTCACCAGGGCATAGCGGCCCTTGGCCAGGGTGATGAGCTCCTGGTCCGTGGGCGAGCACATGTTGAGGCCGATGGGCAGCATCTTCTTCAGCGTGGCCACGATGAGCGAGGTCTGCACGGAGTAGCGATCCCCCCGCCGCTTCTTCTTGGTCCGCTCCTGCTCTGAGCTGCCCGCCTGGGGGGTACAGGGGGGTGTCAGGGTGGGGCCCCGGCAGTGACCCTCCCCACCCCACAGTCCTCTGCCTCCAACCAACATGCCAAGGCAGAAGCGTCCGGCCACAGCAGCGTCCCTCCCACCCTGAGAGGGGTACCGGGCTAGCCCCACCCCCACCAAGGTGGAGGGGTGGGGCTTCCCAAGAGGGGCGGGGCTTCCCACCTCCATGGGGGGAGGGGAGGAGCAGGGCCACTTTGAAAAAGGTGAAAGGGCAAAGATGGCTGGGTAACCCCTGGGGGATCTGAGGAGGGGCATCCTCAAGGACTAGGATAGCTCAAGTCGGGGGGCCGCCCCCCCAGGGGACACGATCGCTCAGTCACGGATGCTGACAATTCAGGAATCTCCAGTTTTGAACCCACCGCCCGGCCCAGCCCCTCTGTGTGAGCGCAGCCCCTGGCCGGCCTGGGCCGCCTCACCCCCCACCCCGATACAGCGGGGGGCTCAGGGCTCCTCGAATCCACCTGGGAACGGCCGGCGAGCTCAGGCCGCAGGAGCCCAGGGTCACCTCAGCGGGAGGGCTGTGGACCCAGCAAGCCGCCAGGAAACACAGGGTCCGAGGGAGCTGACCGGGTGGAGGCTCCCCCCACGTGTCACGGGCTGCATGGGGGTTCCCCAGGCAGGGGACGGAGACATCACCCCAGGGACACCACAGCTCTTCCTGGGGCAGCCCCTGCCAAGCTGGGGGCACGAACCGGGAGGGGACGGCGCAGACAGCTCTCCCACCCCCCAACAGCTGCACCCCACCCCACGGCACACACAGCCCGGCAGGCAGGCAAGGCAGCATAATCTGCCTGCGACATCCCTGTGCACCGCCTCCTCCCCTGCTCCGGCTGGGATGTCACGAGGGGTGATTATGAGCTCCGTGATCCAGGGGTGGGGGGGGGGTCAAGAACAGGGACGGGACCTCACTCCTCCCCGTCCCCCATTCCCCAGCTTTGCACAGCGAGAGCCCAGAGGAACCAAACCGGTTCAGATCAGGAGCCGGAGAGAGCTGGCCTGGCGCATGCAGCTTCGGGGCTGAGAGACAGCTGGGGGCAAGGAGCAAACGCTGGGGAAGGGGGGGGCACAAATCCCCCGCGCTGGGCCCCAGGTCGCCGGTGAAAAGCCCCGGCAGAGGGAAGGTGGCGCGGGGCCGGTGGGCTGGGTGTGCTGATAGCCGACGGGCCGTGGGCTGGGTGCAGAGCGGGCACCGTGCGACGGAGCGGGGTGGACTGACCAGGGAATGGCGTCGAGTTCTGCTGGGACTGTCTGCACGGGGGATGGGAGAGCCGGGGGTGACTCCACGGGAGTGAGGAGACCCGAGCCTGCCACCTGAGCTGGGAGGGGGTTGGACCCAGGTGACACCTTTGCCCAAGAACCTGGACAAAGGCTGGAGCAGGAGCTGGGGGGGGGGGGGGGGGGAGAGTGAGACCGGGGGAGGGAGGTTTTTTGGTTTCAGTTTGGGGCTGGGTGGTCGAACGCAGGGAACCCCAAGCCTGGCGTCTAAGCTCCCTGCCCCGTAGAAGGACTTGACTGAGGGGTCCTGGTTGTACCCACAAGTTCTGTTTTAGACCGCGTTCCTGTCATCTAATAAACCTTCCATTTTACTGGCTGGCTGAGAGTCACGGGGAATCCCAGGAAGAGGGGTGCAGGGCCCCGACTCCCCCACACTCCGTGACAACTGGTGGCAGCGGTGGGATCTACTGCACCCCGTGGGCGGTGCTTCTTGCAGTAAGTGACGGGGGAGCAGTAAGATGAAGGGGGATTGACGAGGACCAGGCGTGCTGAAGGCTCAGAGAGGAGCGGTTTCGGGGGGGGCGGTTATCCCTGGGAGCGTGTGACCCCCGAGAAGGACTTTTGCAGTAACAGGGTCCCCCGGGGGATTGCAGCGAGCAGTCCCAGGGGCGGAGGAGTCTGCCGCTCGACCCTGGCAAAGAACTCGAGAAGGGCTGGCACCCTAGGGGTCCTCCCTGGAAACCGTGGGGAGCAGCGAGCACACAGGCCTGCGAGTGGCCAGCAAGGAGATACATAGCAAGCGCCTTAAGAGCGACCTGGTGGAGCTGTGCAAGCAGAGGGGGCTGCGCATTGCGAGGCTCACCAAAGAACAGCTGATTGCCCAGCTGGAGGAGGGAGATCGCTCCAAGGAACTGATCCCTGTCTCGGAGGGAAGCAGCCTGGCAGATGCACTGCAGGCACCAGTGTCTGTCCCAGTGGGAAGTGAACAGGAGGCTGCTGAGGGCTTCCCAAGACCCCTCCTACCTATGCCTAGGGGAAGGGCTGGGAGGAGCCCTGTGAATACTGAGGGCACTGTGACCCCTGCGGCCAGAAGGGGATCCTCCCAGCAGGCTCCCCATTGCTGGAGCTGAGGTGGCTGCAATGGGAGAAGGAGCTAAAACAGAGAGTTGGAGCTCAAGCAGCGGGAACTGCAGGAGGAGCGGGAAGAGCAGCGTCAGGAGCAGGAAAAGCAGCATCAGCATGAGCTGGAGGAGAAGGAGAAACAGAGGCAGCATGAAGAGAAGCAGAGACAGCATGAGCTGGAGTTGGCCAGGCTGAGGAGCAGCGAGCCCGCGGCTGCGGTGAGTGATGGGGGACCCAGGACGGCACGGAGCTTTGATAAGTGCCTCCTGGCCCAGCGTAAGGAGGGGGAAGACATGGATGACTTCCTGGATGCCTTTGAGACGGCCTGCGAGCTGCGCCAGGTTGATCCTGTGGACAGGCTCCAGTTTCTCACCCCCTCACTGGACCCCAAGGCCGTGGCAGTGTACCGCCGACTGGAAGGGGCAGAGAAAAGGGGCTACGAACTATTCAAAAAGGCCCTGCTATGCGAGTTTGGGCTGACTCCCGAAATGTACCGGGAAAGGTTCCAGAGTCAGCGTAAAACCCCTGAGGCCTCATATCTGCAACTAGCCGTCCGCGTGGAGGGATATGCCACCAAGTGGGCAGAGGGGGCCCAGACGAAGGAAGACCTGGTTAAACTGATCGTACTAGAGAAACTGTATGAGCGGTGCCCATCCAACCTGAGGCTATGGTTGGTGGACAAAAAGCCAGAGAACCTGCAACACGCAGGGCGGCTGGCCGATGAGTTTGTGAAGAGCCGGACAGGGGGTGGCAGGGAGGAGTCCCAAAGGAACAGGTCCACCACAATGCAGAGAGAGAGTCACCATGGGACCTCCCAGCAGGGAAATATGGAGAACCCCTTCCCAAGGGAACATTCAGCCTCAGGGCCAACCGACTGGCTCGAAGGGACCAACGGGACATGGGCTGCTATTACTGTGGCCAGAGAGGCCACATACGGACCCAGTGCCCCACGCTCAGGGACAGACTGAGCAGACCGAACCCCCCCAGGGTTAACTGGGTAGGGACCCAGCTGGAGGAGGGGCAGACGACCCAGGAAAGGGGGGCTACCAGTTTACCACCTGCTCAGGAGGTGGGAGGGCCCCAGGCCAGCTCCTCTGGGGGGCTGGATGCCCCGGACTCATGGTTCTCCGTTTACAGGGTGGGCGTGGGGCTGTCCCTGCAGAGAGAGTGCCTTGTTCCCCTGGAGGTGGATGGGAGGAAGGTCAATGGATACTGGGATACGGGCGTGGAGGTGACGCTGGCCCGGCCTGAGGTGGTGGCGCCAGATCGGGTGATGCCCAACACCTACCTGACCCTGACAGGGGTGGGTGGGACCCCGTTCAAGGTGCCCGTAGGGAGGGTACACCTGAAATGGGGGGCCAAGGAGGGCCCCAAGGATGTGGGGGTGCACCACCATTTGCCCACTGAGGTGTTAATGGGAGGGGACCTGGGGGACTGGCCAAGCAAACCCCAAGGTACCCTGGTCGTGACCCGTAGCCAGAGCCGGCGAGGGGCACTGTGCCCTGACCTCGGGGAGGGTACCACACCGGAGGCGCAGGACCCTACCCTGGTGGGGAGGGAGCGCCGAGGGGCACGGCTCAGAGAGGCTGTGGCCTCAGACCCGGCCAATGAGAGGGAACCGGGCCCCATCCTTTCCCCAGCCGCTGAGTTCCAGGCCGAGTTGAGGAAAGATCCCTCCTTGCGGAAGCTCAGGGACCTGGCCAACCTCAGTGTGGCATGGACCATGAGGAGAGATTGCCAGGAGAGTTCCTGTGGGAGAAGGGGTTCCTGTACCGAGAATGGGCTCCCCCAGGGGAAGGGGAGTCCTGTGGGATCAGGAGGCAGCTGGTGGTCCCCCAGAAGTATTGCCGCAAGCTACTGTACCTGGCCCATGACATCCCCCTCGCAGGGCACCAGGGAATCCGGCGCACCCGGCAGAGGTTGCTACAGAACTTTTACTGGCCCGGGGTCTTTACCACTGTCCGGCAGTATTGCCGATCCTGTGACCCCTGTCAGAGGGTGGGGAAGGCCCGGGACAAGGGGAAAGCGGCTTTGAGACCCTTTCCAGAAGGTGGCCATGGACATAGTGGGGCCTCTCAGCAAGAAGACACGGTCGGGGAAGAAATACATTCTGGTGGTGGTAGATTTCGCCACCCGCTATCCCGAGGCAGTGCCCTTAGCTTCCATTGAAGCAGACACCACAGCAGATATGCTCCTGACCATTTTCAGCCGAGTGGGGTTCCTCAAGGAAGTCTTGACAGACCAAGGGTCCAACTTCATGTCGGCCCTGCTCCAGTGCTTGTGGGAGAGGTGTGGGGTCCGGCACAACTGGGCCTCAGCTTATTGCCCCCAGTCCAATGGGCTGGTGCAGAGGTTCAATGGGACGCTAAAGATGATGCTGAAAACCTTTATGCACCAGCACCCGCAGGATTGGGACAAGTACTTACCTCACCTGCTGTTCGCGTACAGGCAGGAGTCTACAGGTTCTCGCCTTTCGAACTGTTATATGGAGGAGGGTAAGGGGGCCCCTGGACCTGATGAAAGATGAATGGGAGGGGAAGGCCACGCCCGATGGAGAATCAGTGGTGGAGTATGTCCTGATCTTCCAAGAGAGACTTGCTGAACTCATGGGCCTAGCCAGGGAGAATCTGGCCAGAGCCCAGAAGAAGCAGACTGTCTGGTATGACTGCACGGCGCGGGCCCGCGCCTATGCCACCAGGGATCCGGCGATGGTTGTCATCCCCGTGAGGAAAAACAAACTACAGGCCACTTGGGAAGGTCTCTTCAAGGTTGTCAAGAAGCTAAACGTGGTAAACTATGTGGTGGAGCTACCTAACCGGGCACACCACCGCCGGGTGTACCATGTGAATATGATGAAGCCATGTTATGCCAGGGGGAATGTGGTGTTGGCCATGTGTGGACAGTGGGAGGAGCAGGGAGATGACCCTTTAGTAGATCTGTTCCCTGGGACCAGAGCTGGTTCCCCCCTGGAAACAATTCCCCTCTCGGATCAGCTAACCCCTGCCCAGCAAGCTGAGATCAGAGGGGTGGCTGCATCCATACGGACAGCTGTTTTCCAACCAGCCTGGACGCACTAATCTGACTGTCCACCGGGTGCAGACAGGGTCCCACCCGCCGATAAGATGCTCCCCTTTCCGAGTCACAGGGAAAACTGCACAGGACCTGGAAAGAGAGGTCCAGGACATGCTGGCTTTGGGGGTGATCCAGCCATCTGCCAGCCCTTGGGCCTCGCCGGTGGTGCTGGTCCCCAAAAAGGATGGGTCGGTCCGGTTCTGTGTGGACTATCGGAAGCTCAAGGCCATCACTGTATCTGATGCCTACCCCATGCCCAGGCCGGACGAGCTCCTAGACAAGCTGGGAGGAGCTCGGTACCTTACCACCATGGACCTTACAAGGGGCTACTGGCAAGTGCCGCTGGATGCAGATGCCCGGCTGAAAGGGCCTTTATCACCCCTCTGGGGCTCTATGAGTTCCTGACCCTGCCTTTCGGCCTCGAGGGAGCGCCGGCCACCTTCCAGTTCAGGTGACAGGCTCAGGTCTCCTCACTCCGGTGGAGTCACCCCTGGCTCTCCCATCCCCCATGCAGACAGTCCCAGCAGAACTAGACGCCATTTCCCGGTCAGTCCTCCCCACTCCCTGCTCCGTCACACACCGTCGCTCGCCCAGCCCCCGGCTGCCAGCTCCTGGGACGTGCGACACAGGGTGCCGTGGGCATGGGGAGCGGGCTGGGGAGGACCCCGCCGCTGTGGGGAAGGGGGGAGACTGGGGGCTGGCAGATCAGACACAGACACAAGGCGCCATGCGGTCTCTGTGCAGCCGAAGAGAAGTGAGACGCTACCTGGCCTTCTCCAGACTAAAGGAACCCGGCCAGGAGAGAAGGGGAGACAAGACAGAAGAGACATGTTAGACGGGCCGCGAGCCCCCACGGCGGCTGCAATGCACGCCCGGGATGAGAGCGGGGCCACCCGGGGCATGGGGGTGCCCCCAGCACAGATCCGTGGGGAGCTCATCGGACGGCGCCCTGGAGGTTACAAGGGGGGCTATGGCAGAATAGCGCCCCTGGTGGTTAGATCGGGGGATGGCAGGACAGCACCCTGTGGACTGGATTGGGGGAGGGGGAGGGGGCGCATGGGACCACCCCCCAGCACCCATAGCCTGGATCAGGGTGGCTCAGAGTCCCCAGGCAGCCCCCCGCCAGCCCCACACACAGGGCGGGTGGCTCGATCAATCCGCGCCCCTTGGCCCCCATTCTCCGACGGTGCCGTGAGCTCTGGGCTCCCCGGGGAACCCGCCTGCAGATGACCCTACAGCGGGGCCGCCCCCTCTGCCCACCCGGCTGGACCCGAGGGCCCTCGGGACGAGATTTGGCACCAAACATTGGTGCCTGGAGTCACACGAGCGTTTGAGCATCTGGAGCAGGGGGCACGGGGGAGCCGGGTCAGGCAGCATCCAGGTGGCCCTTCCCGGCGTGAATCCCCCGCGATCGCCCTGCCCCACAGGCCCTGGGGCAGGGCTCCCCTGTGCCCCAAATCGCCTCACCTTGGACATTTTACTTTTGCTGTCGGCCGTCAGGAAGGACATGTTGTTAATCTCGTTCTGCACCACGAAGTTCTGCTCCTCCCGCTTGAAATTCTGGGAGAGGGGGACAGGGTAAGCCGAGACCCCGGTTAGAGCCGATCCCCCACAGCCCAGCACCCCCTGCCGGGCCCCTGCCCCGCTCCCCGCAGCACAGCGCCCCCTAGTGATCTCCCGCCCCGCTCCCCGCAGCACAGCGCCCCCTGCTGAGCCCCCGATTCGCTCCCCACAGCCCAGCGTCCCTGTCGAACCCCTGCCCCGCTCCCTGCAGCCCAGCGCCCCCTATTGCCACCCTGGGGCACTGGGGTCAGCATCGCTTATTGAGCCCCGACCTCCGGCAGCACAGTGCCCCCTAGCGCTCCTCAGGGATCCCCCATCCACGCAGGACCCAGCCCCAATCCTGCTTAGCTGGGGTCACTTCCCACCCCTGCCCCCGGCACCTCCCGCCCGTCCCCGCGGCTGGCTCCTGGCACCTCCCCACTTGTCCCCGCCCCAGCCCCGGACACCTCCCACCCGCCCCCACTTACATGCGACTTGGACCAGTAGATGAAGACCTCGCCCACCATGCGGAAGAGCTCCTCGGCGTCCGAGTTGGGCTCCATCAGCCACTTGGCCCTGGGGACACACAGGGCACCATCAGCAGATGCCCGACCTCCGCCTGGGGCTGACAGGGCCCCCTTTGCCGGGGGGGGGCGGGGAGGGTGTTTCCGAGCTGTGGCTGGATTTGAACCAGGGAGCGGCGGGAGTTCTGAGGGGGCGTGGCTCTCCCGGGCTGGGCCCCGCCTCCTCACCTGGCACACGCAGCAGGCCACGCCCCCCCCTCCCATGGCATGCCCCAGCCAGACCTCGCCCCTCTCTGTGGCATACAGAGCAGGCCCCACCCCCTGCCGTGGCTCTCCCAGGCCAGGCCCCGCCCCTTGCCGTGGCTCTCCCGGCCGGGCCCCGCCCCTTGCCGTGGCTCTCCCGGCCGGGCCCCGCCCCTTGCCGTGGCTCTCCCAAGCCAGGCCCCGCCCCTTGCCGTGGCTCTCCCAAGCCAGGCCCCGCCCCTCCCTGTGGCATACAGAGCAGGCCCCACCCCCTGCCATGGCTCTCCCAGGCCAGGCCCCGCCCCTTGCCGTGGCTCTCCCAGGCCAGGCCCCGCCCACCTGTTGTTGTCCACGTAGCGGATGAGCAGCGGGTAGAGGGCGTACAGGTCCCGGCAGAGCACGGAGAACTCGTCGCGGATCAGCAGCTCCGCGTCCTCCGACTCGGTCTTGGCCTCCAGCCGCAGCTGCTCCTCCTCGGCCACCACCTTCCCCGAGCGCTTCTTCAGCTTCTCCATGGTGGGGATGAAATGCGAGCGCAGGAGCTCGGGCTGCGCCTTGCTCACGATGGGCTGGGCGAAGACTGGGTGGGAAGCGGGTTGGGGGTCGGGGTGAGCCAGCCAGATGGTGTCTCCCCCCCGCTGCCCCCCTGAGCCGTGCCCCCTAGAGGGGAAAGGTCCTGCGCCCCATTCTCTGCCCCACTGAGCCAGCCAGCCCCACCTGGGTCACAGCTGGCGCCCCCTAGAGGGGAAAGGTCCTGTGCCCCATTCCCTGCCCCCCTGAGCCAGCCACCCCCCGCCCTGGGGCCGGATTGGAGCTGGTGCCCCCTAGAGAAGAAAGGCCTCATGTCCCGTTCACTGCCTCGCCCCACGCCCCCGCTAGCCAATCAGCCCCCCACATGGGAGCCAGCACCCCCTAAAGGGGAAAGGCCTTGCACCTCATTTCCTGCCCCCTTGAGCCAGCCAGCTCCCCCTGGGTCAGAGCTGGCGCCCCCCAAGGAGAAAGACCCTGTGTCCCATTCCCCACCCCTTTGATCCAGCCAGTCCCTGCCCTGGGGTTGGGTCAGGGCCGGTGCCCCCTAGAGGGAAAAGGCCCCGTGTCCCATTCGTCGCCCCCCTGAACCAGCCAGTCCCCGGGGTCTGAGCTGGTGCCGCCCCCAGGGGAAAGGCCCCACCCCAGCCCCTGCCCCCTGGTACCTGCCAGCCTCTTCATCCAGGAGGCCTCGTCGATGCCCAGGTTGTTGACGATGATGCGGAGAATGTTGCCGAGCAGGGTGTTGAGGTGCTCGGAGGTCACCTGGGTGCACCAGGGCCCCTGGGGGAGGGTCTCGGGGCCCCGCTCCCACCAGCGGGGCAGGTAGTTGCAGAGCATGGGCAGCGTGACCTCGATGACGTGCGGCATCTCGGTGTAGCGGGCGCCCGACTCCGCCAGCCCGCTGATCTCCTTCATGAGCCGCTCCAGCTCCGGGATGTCGGGGCACATCTCCTCCACGCAGCTGGGCAGCCCCAGGACTGCGGGGGGCAGGCGTGAACACTGGGGGGACCAGGCAGCGCCAGGGACGCCCCGTGGGGAGGGAGGGTCACCCGGGGATCCCCCGGGGGGGGCAGAGTTACAGGGGAAACCCCATGGTGGGGGGTCCCTTGGGAATCCCCCAGCTCCAGGGACATCCCCACAATGGAGGTAAGGAGGGGGGTCACACGGAATCCCCCAGCTCCAGGGGAATCCCCATTGTGTAGGGGGGTTCCCTGGGAACTCCTGAGTACCAGGGACATCCCCACAGTGGGGTGTTGGGGGGCTCACATGGGAGTCCCCCAGCTCCAGGGACATCCCAAAGGGGGGACGGAGCCGTAGAGTGCGGGGCCCTCTGGGCTCTGGGGCCCTTTCCCAGGACAAGCCCCAAACCGCAGACACTGGGGGAGCCGACGGGCGGGGAAGGGGGGGCGACGGGGGGCACTCACTGGCACGCTCCCGCGGCGACTTGGTGGTGTAGACGGAGCAGGGGTTGTGCGTGTTCAGATGTGGCTCCAGGAAGGCCACGGGCATTGCGGCTGCCAACCGGGCCAGGCACTCACCCAGGGCGGGGCGCTGCCTGGGGGGGGTGGGGGGAGGGAATCAGAGACCCTTCAGCTGGGCACTCGTCCCTGGCCCAGCTCTGTCCCATCCCCCCACCCCGGCTCCATCGCCCATGTGCCCTCCCCTCCGACACCCTCCCCCCGGCTCCCCTGCCCCTGTGCCCTCCCCTCGGACCACCCCCCCCCCGGCTCCATCGCCCCTGAGCCCTCTCACCCCACCTCGGTCGTCCCTTCTTGTCCTCGTGTCCCCCCCGCCCCAGCCCCCCAACTCACCGCTCCACGTAGGGGTTCCTGGTGGTGCCCAGTGAGTAGATGCTACACAGGGTCCGGTAGCAGGAGACCTGGACATCGTCCACTGGGGGGGAGGGGGCAGATCAGGGGGGGGCATCGCTTCTCCCACAATCCCCCACATTTGGCTTGGGGGCAAACCTGCCCCACATCTCAAAAGGCCCGGATTGGGGTGGGGGAGGGGCCGCCTTGCCTGGCTCTTGGCGGTGATTCACCATGGAAAGGGGGGCCCTGCGGCTGGGGGGGCCCCCATGTGGGGTGGGGAGGCGCCCAGCGCTGCCACTTGGTGCTGGTCACGTGGGTGGCGCGGGTTGTATGGGGCCTGGGCTGCCAGCTCCTGCTGGGCCATGGGGGTCCAGCCCTACCCCTGGCACCCCTCCCCCTGCTGCCCTCAGCCCCCCACCCCTCCAGATTCCCTGCCCGCCCTCACTTCCTCCCTTGCCCCCCCCCTCCCCAATCCCCAGTCCCTCCCTCTGCCCCGGGTGCCCACCAGCACCCCCCACTCCCTGGCACTCCCACCCCTCCTGCCCCATGGCCCCCCCCGAGGCCCCAGCCCCCGCTTACGGATGACGTCGTCCCCGAACTGGTGCTGGGCGATGTGCTCGAAGAGGGAGGTGAGCACGGGCAGGAGCACCACCGTGGTGTAGTTGATGTTCTGGGCCACGCCCTTCACCTGGGTGCGGGACTGCGACACCTTGCCCAGCTTGAGGTTCTCCACCATCTTCTCGATGTCCTCCGAGGCACTCTCGAAGAACGAGCGCAGCCCGGCCTTGACGATCTCCGGCCCTGACTTCATCACCGTCCTGCCACGAGAGTGGCTCAGCCACGGGGTCCCCGTGTCACCCGCCCCGAGTCCCACCCCAGAGGGGACGCATCTCCGCGCCGGGCGAGGGGTCCCCGCGTAACCCGCCCCGCGCCCCAGCCCGGAGGGGACACATCTCCGCGCCAGGCAAGGGGTCCCCGCGTCACCCGCCCCGCGCCCCACCCCGGAGGGGACGCATCTCCGCGCCGGGCGAGGGGTCCCCGCGTCACCCGCCCCGCGCCCCACCCCGGAGGGGACGCATCTCCGCGCCGGGTGAGGGGTCCCCGCGTAACCCGCCCCGCGCCCCACCCCGGAGGGGACGCATCTCCGCGCCGGGCGAGGGGTCCCCGCGTCACCCGCCCCGCGCCCCAGCCCGGAGGGGACACATCTCCGCGCCAGGCAAGGGGTCCCTGTGTAACCAGCCCCACCCCGGAGGGGACGCATCTCCGCGCCAGGCAAGGGGTCCCTGTGTAACCAGCCCCACCCCAGAGGGGACGCATCTCCACACCAGGTGAGGGGTTCCTAGTTCTGGGCATTGTCTCTGGGCAGTGAAATCTCCCCTATTTCTTTAGCTCCCGCCTCTTGGTCTCAGTCCCCGGCCCCGCCCATGGCTCTGTCTAGCCCCAATCCTGCCCCACCAGCCACTCCGGGGAGGGGACGCAGCCCGAGGGGCTCACCTGGCATCCAAGGAGCGGGCCAGGATGTGCAGGCAATTCACCACAGCCGCAGCGTCCGTGCCTGGGGGGAGAGACCCTGCATCACTGGGGAGGGGGGAGTCAGGCCTCTGGGGAAGGGGGATCCAGGCAGAGGGGTCAAGAGACAACTGCTTGGCTACACACCTGGGCCCTGCACAGACTGGGAGAGGAGCAGGGCCACAGCGTGGGGGGCAGGGATACAAGGGGGAAGTGAAAGGGGTTGGGACTGGGGGGCAGGACAGCCCCCAACAAGCCCAGAGTAATCTGGGATGGGTCACAGCTGCTCCCTCTGGGGTTTGGCTCAGCCCAGCCCAGCCCCCATCCCCCAGGGCTGGGCGATGGGCAAGGCCAGGCGCCCCACCCACCCCCAGAGAGCCCAGCCCCACGGTGAGGGGCGCTTACCGAACAGAGAGACCCGGTGCCTGACCAGGGCTGCAAGCTTGCAGAAAAGGCTGAAGGGAGAGGGGGAGAGAGGAAAAGAGAGAGTGAAAGAGAGAGACACTGCAGAGGAAAAGTGCACACGGGGCAGAGATCGGAGGCAGAAAAGGGAGGAGGATCAATGGGGCTCTCATCACTCCCCCATTAACAGCACTTGCGGGTAGGGAGCCCTGGGCAGGACGGCAGGGGCTGCAGGTTGGGAGTGAGGGGCACTGGCAGAGCTGGGGTGGGGGAAGCCCAGGGCTGGGTTAGCAGGGCTGCAGGTCAGGAGTGAGGGGCACCAGCAGAGCCCCACACCTGGAGCTCTGAGTCAGCATGCGGGGGAGAGCGGGGGGAAGGGGGTTAAGCCTCTGGCTGCCACCTGGCTGGATGGGGGCCTCTGGTCTGACGCACACCTGGGGCCAGGCTGCACTGAGGGTGACGCCCAGGTATGGCCCCCCCACCCCTGCCCAGGGACCCCCTTCCCCCACTGCACTCCCCACTCACCTGGTGATCATCTCCTTCTCCTTGTTGGAGGCATGGCCCCCGCTGCCCAGCACCTTGGCGGGTGTGGACAGGAAGTAGAGACAGTGGTTGTGGAAGTACTGGTTGATGAGAGGCAGCAGGATCTGGGGTGGAGGGTGGGGGGGGAGGAGGTGGGTCAGTGGCGGGGAGACATCACCATGGCTGGCAGCAAGCCTGCACCCCCACCCACCACCCTCACGGGCTGGGGGTGAACGTCAGAGCCCCCACAGGGAGGAGATGTGACCTCCGCCACACGTGGCACAGACAGTGACCTGGGACAGAGAGACCTCCTCCCACACCCCGAGCCGGGCCCCACACCCAGGAGATGGAGGGTGAGCGGGGACGACGGGGAGTCAGAGTAACAGCGGTGTTAGCTCACCCTGGCTCCGTTCCCTTCCCACGCGACCTGCCAGGGCCGATAACACCGGAGCTCCAAGGGCAGACGCCCCGGGCCGATAACACCGGAGCTCCAAGGGCAGACGCCCCCGGGCCGATAACACCGGAGCTCCAAGGGCAGACGCCCCGGGCCCGATAACACCGGAGCTCCAAGGGCAGACGCCCCGGGCGTGTAACACCGGAGCTCCAAGGGCAGGCGCCCCGGGCGTGTAACACCGGAGCTCCAAGTGCAGATGCCCCGGGCCGATAACACCGGAGGTCCAAGTGCAGATGCCCCGGGCCGATAACACCGGAGCTCCAAGGGCAGACGCCCCCGGGCCGATAACACCGGAGCTCCAAGAGCAGACGCCCCGGGCAGCCTGCGCTACCTGCCAGTGATGATAACTCCAAGGACACAAGCACCAGGCAACCTGAACTGTGTTACAAAGGCAACAATATCCCAGCCTCCAGCACTTAACACTCCCCCATGGCTCAGATGCCCCTTCCCCCGGATCCAAGCCCCTCACCCACACCTCCATGGCTCAGGCACCCCCTCCCCACTGGAGGAGCCCCCCTTTGACGGCAGGGGAACGGACCAGTCTGGACAAACTGACCTTGGCGAAGAACTTGATCTCCTGCTCATGGGGCGATTTCTCCACCCGCCCGCTGCTCACCACGGCCTCTGCAAGGAGACAAGATGCTGTGAGTGCCTGGGGGGCTGTGGGGATTGTTTCCCCCTCCCCGACCCTGGGGCTCTGGGTAGACTCAAGCTTTAACACATTCAGGCAACTTTTCCATATTTCTGCAGATGCCTCCAAGCCCCTGGGGAGCAGCTGGCATGCAGGAGAACCAAGGAGTCCTGGCTCCCATCTCCCCTGCTCTAACCCCGAGACACCACTCCCCTCCCAGAGCTGGGCACAGAACCCAGGAGTCCTGGCTCCCAGCCCCTCCTCTGATCCCTGGATTTACCACCCGCACCAGAAACACAGAGTGCGGCCGAGCCTCTGTGGGTCCCCAGTGATACTGGGAGGGGCAGCCAGGTGCGCATGGCGGGCTGTGTGCCCCCTACCCAGGTGGGCGATGAACTCCTGCGAAATGTCCATCCACTTGAGCAGCTGCTGCAGGAAGCCATAGGCAAATCGCTTCTCGATGGAAGACGAGTCGAGCTCCATGTCCTTCAGCCCCCTGTGAGAGAGCAGGGTCGGGGCATTGGCCTCTCCAGCCAAAGCCCGGGGGAACAGATGGGAAGATGGACCTGCCCCCAGGGGGGAACAGACAAGGTGACAGATCCCCGCCCCCCGGGGGAACAGATGGTGACCGACCCACTCCTGGGGAAGGGAATATACTGGAGGGAACAATCCCGCCCTTAGCGGGGAACAGGTGTGGGGGACAGTCTGGCCCCCAGGAGCAATGGATTCTATGGCGTGATCCCCCCCAGGTGGGGATGAGGCCTGACGGGCAGCCCATGGGATGTGGGGGAAAGGGGGCCCAAGGATCCCCGTGGGGCAGAAGCGCGGTGAGCCACGGAGAGGATGTGTCCCGCCCCCACCTGGTCACGGCGTAGCCATTCATCTGTAGGAATTTGAGCAGCTCCTGGGCCTTCTCGCGGTCACGGGCCTTCTCCTTGGCCGTCAGCGTGTCGTAGGGCACCAGCAGAGGGTGGGAGCCGCCCCCTGCGGAGAGAGAGTCAGCCAGCCCCCCGCCCAGTCAGGTCCAGCCGGGGGCAGACTCTGAGCTGGGGAAGGCACAGACAGAGACGCTCCTGGGCGGGGGACGGACGGACACACTCACCTTTGGCCTCCAGCTCCTGCTTCTTCTTACGCCCCCAGGTGTTGTGATAGTTCTCAGCCAGCTGCTCCGCCATGGCCTGTGGGGAGAGGTGGGGGCTGTGAGCGATTCATCCCCATCGTGGGGTCCTATGGGGCCCACCCAGCCAGGGAGTGTGACATATTTCACCCCACGGGGCACACCCAGATGTGCCGATCCCAGCAAGGCCCACCCCTGACCTCCACGCCAGCTGGCCTGGGGGGGTAAAAGGCCCAGATTGGGGGTGGGGACATGTCTCACCTGCAGCTCCCGGGAAAGCGTCACCCCCGACAGGTCGATGGGCTGCGGGTTGTAGCCGTGGCTGGGGTCGTAGGTTGCCTGTGGGGGAGGGATTAGAGTTCAGAGGGGCTGTTCCCCCCCCTCCCCACCCCACCAGGTTGTACCATCACTGCCCCCACCACAGAGCCTGCTCCCAACGGCAGAGCTGGAGGAACCCAGGAGTCCTGGCTCTCAGCCCCCTGCTCTGACCACTTGGCCCCAACTCCCCTCCCAGAGCTGGGGAGTCCTGACCCCCAAAACCCCCCTCCCCGGCTCTAACCACTAGACCCCACTCCTCTCCCAGAGCCGGGACAGAACCCAGGAGTCCTGAGCACCCCCGGAGCCGCGCGCTGCCCTCACCTGGGCTGACTGCGAGATCTTCCGCGTCTTCTTCTTCTCCGTCTTCTCCTCCTCGCCCTCGTGGGGCTTCTCCACCGTCCACTCCCAGGCGATCATGGCTTTGAGCGACTCCTTGATGGGCCAGCGGTAGATCTCCTTGTCCTGCGGGGCCAAGCCGGGTGCTGGCTCAGGGCTTGGCTGGGGGGGGGGGGAGGGGGAGGGGGCGGGTAGCAAGATGGGAGGACGCCCCTCTTGGACTGCGGGCTGAGATCTGCACCGCCGGGGAGACGGAGGAGGATGGGGGGGAACCAGTGGGTTCCCAGGGTCTCTGCCCCCAACCTCTGCAGCCTGGCAGGTGCACTGTGGGGGGGAGGCCGGAGTGCGGGGGGGGTGCAGGTGAGGGGGCCAATGGGCTGGGGCCAGGAGGGGGAGGGGCGGGTACCTTTTCAGAGAAGGTCTTGTAGGGGCGCAGCATGGGGTGGGTCTTGGCCTCCTCATCGATCGTCTCCCCGAAGGTCCAGTTGTTCTGGATCTGCCGGAGGAAAGGTCCCAGGTGTGGGTCACAGGGGTCACGCCCAGAGGGGCTGGGGTTGGGGGGTAACAAGAGAAGTCACATAGAGGGCGGAGGTCACGGTGTGGACCTGGGGGTCACGGGGAGGTCACACTGAGGTCACGAGGACCTGAGGGTTCATAGCAAGGGTAGAGACATGGGGGTCATAGGGAGGTCACATAGGGGAAGCAGTGCATTGTGGGTTGTCGGGAGGGGAGCAGTGCATTGTGGGCCAGCGGGGGCAGGGGGAGCAGTGCATTGTGGGCTGACGGGGGCAGGGGGAGCAGTGCATTGTGGGCCGGCAGGAGAAGCAGTGCATTGTGGGTCAGCGGGGGGAGAGCAGTGCATTGTGGGTCAGCAGGGGCGGGGGAAGCAGTGCACTGTGGGCCGCGGGCCCCATACCTTGTCGAAGGCCCACTTCTCATGCGTGTGCTCGGCGTATTTGTTGATGAAGGCGTCCAGCTTCTCGGGGATGATGACGCTGTGGGGGGTGGAGCATCGCTCAGGGTGGAGCTTCCAAGCCGGGTTTGGGCACACGTGGCTTTGGGGGGCCAGGGTCTGGGGGGGCAAACTCCACCCCGAAGGGACGCTGCCCCACAGCCCAGCACCGCCAATGGGGGTGCCCGCTCCACCGGGCTCTGGGACAGGAACAGCAGGGGACTGCAGGTTGGGAGTGGGGGGCACCGGCAGGGCTGGAGGGGGGCAGGGCTGGGCTGATAAGGGGCTGTGGGTTGGTGGGGGGCTGCAGGTCGGGAATGAGGGGCACCGGCAGGGCTGGGGGCTGGAGGGGAGGAGGAGGGAGGGCGGGGGGCTGTGGGTCGGGAGTGGGGGGCACCGGCGGGGCTGGAGGGGGGCTGCGGGTCAGGAATGAGGGGCGCTCCTGGAGGGCGGGAGGACCCATGGCACCCAGGGCCCCCCCGTGACCCCGGTCCGGGGGCTCCTCACTTGAGGGTCTCGACGGGCTTGGGGTCGAAGTTGCCCTCGGCGTCGATGGAGGCCCTTTTCTCCATCCTGGAGCAGTAGCTGGCGTCCACGTAGTCGGGGGGCAGGGCGCCGGCGATCGCGCACAGGCAGGGCATGGCCAGCTTGTACAGCTCCGCCCTGAACTTCTGCACGGGGGGCGGGGTGAGTGGGGCCCAGCCGGCACCCTGCCCCCAGCCCCCTCCCTTCCCCGCCCTGCCCCCCAGCCCCTCCCTCCCCGATCACCCCTCCCCCATCATCCCTCCCCTCCCCACCCTGCCCCCCAGCCCCCTCCCCCAGCCTCCACCCTCCCCGATCACCCCTCCACATCCTGCCCCCACTCCCCTCTCCTCCCCCATCATCCCTTCCCATCCTCCCTCCCACCCTGCCCCCAGCCCACTGCCCTCCCCACCCTGCCCCCCAGCCCCTCCCTCCCCGATCACCCCTCCCCATCCTGCCCCCACTCCCCTCTCCTCCCCCATCATCCCTTCCCTCCCCACCCTGCCCCCTCCCCCAGCCTCCACCCTCCCTGATCACCCCTCCCCATCCTCCCCCCAGCCCCCTCCCCCAGCCTCCCCCTGCCCCCACTCCCCTCTCCTCGCCCAATCATCCCTCCCCATCCTCCCTCCCACCCTGCCCCCCAGCCCACTGCCCTCCCCGATCACCCCTCCCCATCCTCCCCCATTCTGCCCCCACTCCCCTCTCCTCCCCCATCATCCCTCCCCTCCCCACCCTGCCCCCCAGCCCCCTCCCCCAGCCTCCCCCTGCCCCCACTTCCCTCCCCCATCCTGCCCCCACTCCCCTCTCCTCGCCCAATCATCCCTCCCCATCCTCCCTCCCACCCTGCCCCCAGCCCACTGCCCTCCCCACCCTGCCCCCCAGCCCCTCCCTCCCCGATCACCCCTCCCCATCCTGCCCCCACTCCCCTCTCCTCCCCCATCATCCCTCCCCTCCCCACCCTGCCCCCCAGCCCCCTCCCCCAGCCTCCCCCTGCCCCCACTCCCCTCTCCTCGCCCAATCATCCCTCCCCATCCTCCCTCCCACCCTGCCCCCAGCCCACTGCCCTCCCCGATCACCCCTCCCCATCCTCCCCCATTCTGCCCCCACTCCCCTCTCCTCCCCCAATCATCCCTCCCCATCCTGCCCCCCAGCCCCACCCCCCACCCTCCCCCGTCCTGCCACATCCCTGCCCCTCCCTGATCACCCCTCCCCCATTCTGCCCCCACTCCCCTCTCCTCCCCTGATCACCCCTCCCCCATCCTCCCCCAGCCCCCACTTCCCTCCCCCATCCTGCCCCCTAGCCCCCCCCCCCCCCCAGGCACACAATAGCATCCCGCGCCGCCCGCCCCCCGCGCACCTTGTGGGCCAGGGAGTC
The DNA here is from genome assembly GCF_015237465.2 of Chelonia mydas. Lineage (NCBI taxonomy): Eukaryota > Metazoa > Chordata > Testudines > Cheloniidae > Chelonia > Chelonia mydas. The sequence goes on along the minus strand of NC_051263.2, from coordinate 2,745,454 downwards.
GAAGATGCCCCAGAAGAGCTTGCGGGTGAGGTGCAGCTCCTCCTCGGAGCTCACGCCGCAGCTGGCCCAGCCCGTGGGCAGGCAATAGTACTTCCAGCACCGCTCGTAGTGGTTGTTCAGGAGCTGGGGGGGGCGCAGGGCGGGGGGGGGTGGATACCGTTACTGGGGGCGCCCCACGCTCTGGGGGACGCCCCGGTGCGTTCCAGAGCCCCAGGGCCTGGCCAGCCGCGCCCGCCCCCCCCCCCCAGCGGATCGCATGGCGCACACTAGCACAGCCCCCCCCCCCCCCGCATTGCATGCGTGGCAGCATCTCGGCCCTGCCCCCCCCCGCCCGGCGTGCGCCAGGACAGCCCAGCCCTGCCCCCCCCCCCCAGACAGCAGCCGTTGCCCTGCGCCCGGTCCTACCACCCCCGGCCCGGGGTTCCCGACCAGCGAGCGGCAAGCCCGGGCTCGGCCCGCCCCGCCCCTCACCTTCAGGGGCATCTTGGCAAACTCGTTGAGGACGGGCACGTCGAAGACCAGCCGGCGCAGCAGGTGCTGCAGCATGGAGGGCCGGATGCACCTGGTGGGAGAGAGCTGCTCTCACAACGGGACAGGCTGCCCGAGACACTGGGCGGGGGAGAACGAACCTGCGGAACCCCCCGCTGCAGGGTCCCCCGAAGGCAAATGGCAGTGCCTGCTTGGCGTGTTTCAGTCCTCAGGCTTCAGGGCGGGAGCTGACCAGCAGCTGGGGATGCCCCGAGCAGGGCTGGCAGCCCGGTACGGCCTCCGCCGTGGCTGGGGGGCTCAACACCTGGCATTGGTCAGAGCTGGGGCCGCAGGGGCCGCAGACCCGGCTGGGTGCCCCTAGCGAGGAAAGGCCTTGTGTCCCATGGCCCCAGCTGGGTCTGGCAGGATCAGGACAGGGCACCCTAGAGAGATCAGGCCCCGTGTCCCGAGGGGGGCCCGAGGGGCCAGGCCCCAGCCCCAGGGCTCGCCGGGCCGTACCGGCACAGGGCCATGAGACACTCCTCGATGACGTCGCGCTGGGCCTTGGTGAGGGAGCGCCCGCGGGACAGCCGGTAGATGGTGTGCAGCATGGAGTCCACCATGATGGCGCGGTGCTCGGTGCCCGCGAAGAGGGGCGCGCACTTGGTGACGAGGGGCAGGACGGCAGAGCACAGGTACCGGTTCAGGGCCAGCGCCATCTCCGTGGTGCTGAAGGCGGCCTGGGGGGGGGAGGCAGGTTACAGAGGAGGAGGGGCATCGGCATGGGGGCTGGGGGATCCTGGCCGGCTGCCCCACGGCCCTGCCCCCAGGCTGTGGGGGGAGGGGGATCCCGGCCGGCTGACCCACGGCCCTGCCCCACTCACGGTGTCGAGCGAGGCGGCGGCCCGCATGTCGGGCAGGAAGCCGACCTCCAGCACGTGCAGCAGGAAGTCCTGGCTCTCGATGCCGTAGACGCGGTCCAGGAACAGCACCATGGGCGCCTTGTGATCCGGCACGAAGCTGGCCGACATCCGGGGCTCCACCACGTTCCCGTCTGGGGGGAGACAGGCGGGGCGGGGGGGGGGGTCGCACCGGCTCAGCCAGGCCAGGCTGCAGGGGAGGGGCTGGGGTCCCACTGCCCTGCCCCTCCCGGCCCCCTAAAAACAGGAGTCTCCAGGGTCCCCTCTGGGAGGAAAGGGGCTCAGCCTCCTTGGTCTCTCAGTGGAGACCCCGAATATCAGCCCCCGCCGCCCCCCTCAAGCCAGCGGGTCCTGGGCCTCCCTGCCCTGTGCCCTGTTCCCCATTCCCACCCCCTGAGCCAGCCAGTCCCAACCCCGCCCTTGCCCTGGGGCCAGACCAAAGCCAGTGTCCCATGGAGAGGAAAGGCCCCGTGGGCCATTCTCCGCCCCCCTGAGCCAGTCAGTCCCTGCCTGGAGCCAGATGGGAGCCGGCCCCAGGACCCCCCGAACCAACCAGCCCCCTACCAGGGGCCGATGGGAGCCGGCCCCGAGAGGGGAAAGGCCCCAGGCCCCCTGAACCAGCCAGCCCCTCACCCGGGGTCGATGGGAGATGGCCCCCAGAGGGGAAAGGCCCCAGGCCCCCCGAACCAGCCAGCCCCCCACCCAGGGCCAATAGGGGAAAGGCCCCAGGGCTCCCCGAACCAGCCAGTCCCCGACCCGAGGCGAAGGGAGCCGGTGCCGGGCCTGTACCTTTGCCAAAGGCAGGGATCTGCAGGGGGAGGCTGATAATGCCGACAAGGTCGTCCAGGGGCACCAGGGAGCGCAGGATGGCCCGGATCCGCAGCGCTTCGCCCTTCCCGGCCTGAATCAGCTGTGGGCAGAGCGCAGGTGTCACCCCGCTGGCAGCAGCTGCCGGAGGCGGGGACCACGTGCCCCCAGCCCTCCCCCTCCCCGGCGCTTACGTGCATCTCGGGGGCACAACGCCCCAGCAGGTCGATCAGCGCCGCGTAGAAGGACATGATGGCATTGCCCAGGTGCACCCGGTTCTCCTCGTGCGTCTCCTCCCCTCCGAACCTGCCGGGGGGCGCAGAGCGAGAGTGAGGGGAGGGCGAGCACGTCGCTGGGCTGTGGGGGCGCGGGGTGTTGGCATGGGTGGGGGGCCCGGGGTGCGGGCAGAGAAGACACGAATGCTGGAGGACACACACGTGGGTCGGTGCGTGTGGGGCCCGGGGAGAGGAGGGTGGGTAAGACTGAGGGGGGGCAGAGGGGGAGGGGAGCGTGCAGGGCCAGCGCTGTGACCGTGGAAGGGACGGGTGGATCTCACCACGGGCGACTGTGCCCGCACGGGGGGCTGAGCGGGGCGGCACGCAGGGCAGCCCCTCTGCAAGGCCGCGTTCACACTGATGTGTGTAGATGGTGGGGGACACAGGGAGGGCACACACAGACACCCTGTGCACACACAGAGTGTGAGGTACACACCCCGGCACGCGCACACACACTGCCCACGTGCTCGGCTGCCTGGGGTACTCACAACTCATCTGCATGCCCACATGCACCGTGCGCACCAACCAAGCAAACCCACACGCCCAGCCGCACACCCAGAACACACGGTGTCCGCCAAGGTCTATGCACCCCCGCGGCACGGCCCTTGTGCCCGTGCACACTCGCCACTGCCCGTGCGAATCCGCGCCCGCGCCCACACGCACAGCTCCCGCCGGCGGTCCTTCTTGACGGTGGGCCCGTCCCGGGCCGGGTCCTCCGAGATCTTGATGGCCTCTTCGATGGCGGCCAGCAGCCCGCTGCCACCCTCGCCGCGCAGGGCAGGCCCGAAGCACTCGGGCCGGCGGATCAGCAGCCGCACCACCACGTTGGCGTTCTCCTCCACGCTCTCGCCTGCAGGGGCGGGAGGGCACCGCGCTCAGGCCCAGGGCAGGTGCACGGGGCTCCCTGCCTCACTGGCGGGTGCAGGAAAGGGGAGCCCTGAGCGGGCGGGCAGCTACCGGGGCTGGGAGAGACCTGGCTGGGAGCTCCTGGTGCCAAGGGAGGGGGGCAGGTATCAGGGGGCGGGAGGGCTGGCACCTCCCGGGGCTCTGCAATCCAAGCCAGTCTCACCTAGCAAGAGACACGTTCCTGCCCTGCACTGAGCTGGGGGGTATTTGCACCACAACCCGCCCTGCACCGAGCTGGGGGGTCATTGCACCCTGACCCGCCCATGACCAGCCCAGCACCGAGCTGGGGGGGACGCTGCACCCCGACCCGCCCTGCACCGAGCTGGGGGGGGGTCTTTGCACCACGACCCGCCCTGCACCGAGCTGTGGGGGTCTTTGCACCACGACCCGCCCTGCACCGAACTGGGGGGGTCTTCGCACTACGACCAACCCTGCACTGAGCTGGGGGGTCTTTGCACCACGACCCACCCTGCACCGAGCTGGGGGGTCTTTGCACCACGACCCACCCTGCACCAAGCTGGGGGGTCGTTGCACCCTGACCCGCCCATGACCAGCCCTGCACCGAGCTGGGGGGATCGTTGCACCCTGACCCGCCCTGCACCGAGCTGGGGGGGACGCTGCACCCCGACCCGCCCTGCACCGAGCTGGGGGGGCTCTGCACACAGGGATGCCCCCCCCCGCCACGCCCACTCGCTCACCGTTGACAAAGACGGCAAAGCGCAGGAAGTCCAGGTAGCGCTCCCCCCCGCCGGGGTTCCAGCCGATGTCGGGGTAGCCCTTGGCCAGCAGCATGGGGCAGCTCTGCAGGCCGCAGCTCGCCAGGTACATCACCACCTGGGGGGGCAGAGAGCACGCAGACCGTGGGGTGCGGGGGTGGCAGGGAAAGGGCCAGGGAGCCGACGGTGCTCGGTGAAACGATGCCCGTTTACACCAGCTAGGGACCTGGCCCCAAACTTGCCCCCCCCCAAATCTCCCCCTCCCCCCACGCATCCCCCTCCCCCCCACCAGCCCGGTCAATTTCACCCTCCCTCCCTGGTCAGTTGCGCTCTCTCCCCACCCTGCAAACCTCTCACCCCCCATAGCCACTGACCCCCCCGGCCCCCCGCCCCAGCCCCACCTTCTCCAGGTCCTGCTCCTGCAGCGCCAGCGCCAGCTCGTTGTTGTCGATGACGGAGGCAGCGGCCACATCCAGGGGGGTGGATCCCCGCATGCCTAGGGGAGAAGAGGGGCCCGCCCGTGGGGAGGGCAGCAGGGTTAGCACCCGGGGGCTCAGGAAGGGGGCCGGGCGCGAGCAGGGCAGTGTGCGAGGAGCCGCCTGGCGTTGACACACACACGTGTGTGCGTCACGCTGCCCCCTGCTGGAGGGGCTGAGCCCTGCTCCGTGTGTGTGGGTGTGTGTGAGCGTGTGCGACGCTGCCCCCTGCTGGAGGGGCTGAGCCCTGCTCCGTGTGTGTGTGTGTGTGAGCGTGTGCGACGCTGCCCCCTGCTGGAGGGGCTGAGCCCTGCTCCGTGTGTGTGTGTGTGTGAGCGTGTGCGACGCTGCCCCCTGCTGGAGGGGCTGAGCCCTGCTCCGTGTGTGTGTGTGTGTGAGCGTGTGCGACGCTGCCCCCTGCTGGAGGGGCTGAGCCCTGCTGTGTGTGTGTGAGCGTGTGCGACGCTGCCCCCTGCTGGAGGGGCTGAGCCCTCCTCTGTGTGTGTGTGTGTGTGTGTGTGTGTGTCAGGCTGCCCCCTGCTGGAGGGGCTGAGCCCTGCTCTGTGTGTGTGTGTGTGAGCGTGTGCGACGCTGCCCCCTGCTGGAGGGGCTGAGCCCTGCTGTGTGTGTGTGAGCGTGTGAGCGTGTGCGACGCTGCCCCCTGCTGGAGGGGCTGAGCCGTCCTCTGTGTGTGTGTGTGTGTGTGTGTGTGTGTGTGTCAGGCTGCCCCCTGCTGGAGGGGCTGAGCCCTGCTCTGTGTGTGTGTGTGTGAGCGTGCGCGACGCTGCCCCCTGCTGGAGGGGCTGAGCCCTGCTCCGTGTGTGTGTGTGTGTGCGCGCGCGTGTGCGACGCTGCCCCCTGCTGGAGGGGACTCCGGCTGCGGGGACTCCGGCCCGGCTCACCCAGCCCGACGCCGCTGTTCCCCAGCAGGTAGCTGAGGTGGTCGAACATGGAGCGCTGGTTCTGGCGGCTGATGCGGCAGAAGTAACAGAGGAAGCGGCAGCAGCTGGTCACCATCTTGGGGAAGCGAATCTCCTGGGGGGGGGGGGGCAACCGGGTGTTGGAGACGCAGGTAACTCCCCCCCCGCCCCTGCTCAGCCAGCCCCGCCCTCCCGCGGCAGCTCCGCCCCCATCTCCCCCCTCTACTCCTGGGGCAACAGCCCCCCGCCGCGGCCAGGGCTGGAGTCTGCACCACGGCAGCTCTCACAGCCGGGGAGGGGGGGCGGGGGGTCCTCTCTCCTCCCTGCCTTCTCCGGCCCTGCGGCAGCCGAGCCTCCTCCCTCTGAGCGTCCTCCCCCCGCGCCTCTCCCCAGAGGTGGCTGCATCTCAGCACCCGGTGAGGGGTCCCGGTATAAACAGCCCCCGTGCCCCACCCCAGAGGTGGCTGCATCTCAGCACCCGGTGAGGGGTCCCGGTATAAACAGCCCCCGTGCCCCACCCCAGAGGTGGCTGCATCTCAGCACCCGGTGCGGGGTCCCGGTATAAACAGCCCCCGCGCCCCACCCCAGAGGTGGCTCTCTTTGGTTCCTGTATACAGCTTGGGGCATTGTGTGCGGTCAGTGTCCGGCAGCTGGGGTTGGGGAATGAACTCCCATGCGTTGCATTTCTTCGAGGTCGGGGGGTTTCCATGCCCGGTCTCAGTTCTTTGCAAGGCTTGGCTCAGCTGTTTCTGAGCTACGCCCCACACGGCCTAGGCATTCAAGGGGGGTCCTGGACATTCAACCCCGACACACACTTCCCTTCCCACCCACCCCATGATTGGACGCTGCCCAGAGGGGCAGGGAGGTGTGGGGCAGGCCCTATGGCAGAGCTGAGGGTGGGGAGCCCAGCGCTGGGAGAACAGGGGGCTGTGGATCAGGGGGGAGGGCACTGGCAGCGAGGCGGGGGACCCCACAGCTGAGGAGGGGGGTCCTGGCAGTGAAGCAGGGGGACCCCAGGGTCAGGGGGCGCCAGTGGTGAGGGGACCCCAGGGCCAGGGGGCACGGGGAGCCACCAGTGAGGCAGGGGGCCCCAGGGCTGGGGGGTGCAGGGCACCGGCACAGCCTGGGGATCCCAGGGCTGGACCAGTGGGGTGTGGGGCACCGGCAGAGCAGGGGGACCCCAAGGCCAGGGGGCACCCCAGGGCTTTTCAGTCAAGCCCGGCTGTTCTGTGCAAGGACCTGCTCTAGGAATGGTTTGGGGGCAGGTTCTCCAGGGGGGTCCTGCTCCGACCTGGCGTGAAGTCGGGCTCACGGGGCCCCGCAAGCCGGGGGACCCTCCGCTCACCTTGGACTCGCCCCCTCCCAGCACGTTGACCATCACCTCCATGACCGTCTCGTGCATGCTCAGGGCTCGCATCAGATTGGGGTGCTGGTAGAAGACTTTGTTGTTCATGATGTTTCTGCGGAGGGAGGAGGGGACGGGGGGATATGGACCCTGCGGCGCGGGCGGCCCCGGGCTGGGCTTTAGCCACAGGCCCTTGCCACGCTGGGGGCTGAGTCACTGGTGAAGGGAGCGGGGGGGGGGGTCCTAGCACACACCTCCCCGCGCCCCCCCCTCCTCCACTGGCCTCTCATGATCGGGCACTGCTCAGAGGGAGCAGGGAGGTGTGGGGCAGGCCCTATGGCAGAGCTGGGGGCTGTGGATCAGGGGTGTGGACAGCGAGGGGACCCCAGGGCTGGGGGGCGTGGGCAGCGAGGGGACCCCAGGGCCGGGGGGTGCAGGGTACGGGCAGCGAGGGGATCCCAGGGCCGAGGGGGGTGCAGGCAGCGAGGGGACCCCAGGGCCAGGGGGTGCAGGGTGCGGGCAGCGAGGGGACCCCAGGGCCGGGGGGCGCGGGCAGCGAGGGGACCCCAGGGCCGGGGGGGCGCGGGCAGCGAGGGGACCCCAGGGCCGGGGGGGCACGGGCAGCGAGGGGGACCCCAGGGCCGGGGGGGCGCGGGCAGCGAGGGGACCCCAGGGCCGGGGGGTGCAGGGTGCGGGCAGCGAGGGGACCCCAGGGCCGGGGGGTGCAGGGTGCGGGCAGCGAGGGGACCCCAGGGCCGGGGGGTGCAGGGTACGGGCAGCGAGGGGATCCCAGGGCCGAGGGGGGTGCAGGCAGCGAGGGGACCCCAGGGCCAGGGGGTGCAGGGTGCGGGCAGCGAGGGGACCCCAGGGCCGGGGGGCGCGGGCAGCGAGGGGACCCCAGGGCCGGGGGGTGCAGGGTACGGGCAGCGAGGGGACCCCAGGGCCGGGGGGGCGGGCAGCGAGGGGACCCCAGGGCTGGGGGGTGCAGGGGGCGGGCAGCGAGGGGACCCCAGGGCCGAGGGGGGGGGGGCGCGGGCAGCGAGGGGACCCCAGGGTCGAGGGGGGTGCAGGCAGCGAGGGGACCCCAGGGCCAGGGGGTGCAGGGTGCGGGCAGCGAGGGGACCCCAGGGCCGGGGGGCGCGGGCAGCGAGGGGACCCCAGGGCCGGGGGGCGCGGGCAGCGAGGGGACCCCAGGGCCGGGGGGGCGGGCAGCGAGGGGACCCCAGGGCCGGGGGGGGCGGGCAGCGAGGGGACCCCAGGGCCGGGGGGCCCGGGCAGCGAGGGGGACCCCAGGGCCGGGGGGCGCGGGCAGCGAGGGGGACCCCAGGGCCGGGGGGGCACGGGCAGCGAGGGGACCCCAGGGCCGGGGGGGCGTGGGCAGCGAGGGGACCCCAGGGCCGGGGGGGGGGGCAGCGAGGGGACCCCAGGGCCGGGGGGGGGGGGGCCCGGGCAGCGAGGGGACCCCAGGGCCGGGGGGGCGCGGGCAGCAAGGGGGACCCCAGGGCCAGGGGGGGCGCGGGCAGCGAGGGGATCCCAGGGCTGGAGGGTGCAGGGGGCGGGCAGCGAGGGGACCCCAGGGCCGGGGGGCCCGGGCAGCGAGGGGACCCCAGGGCCGGGGGGCCCGGGCAGCGAGGGGGATACCCAATGCTCTGGATCATGAGGGTCTCCTCCTCCGGGCCCATCTGCACGATGAGCAGCGAGCGGATCTGGCCCAGGCTCTCGAGCAGGCTCATGGCGTCGCCCACGGAGACGGCGTTGATGGTGTAGGCCCGGGGCAGGGCGCGGAGCAGCTCCCCGATGGCGTCGTACTGCCGGTGCAGCAGGCTGAACATGACCCGCACCAGCGCCGGGCTCTGCACGAAGGACTCCTGCGCCCAGTGCACCATGGTGTGGGAGATCAGCTCCTGCAGCGTGCCTGGGGGCGGGGGCGGGGGGTCAGCGCCGGGGGGCTGGGGGGCCGCGGGTGGTGCCGGGGGCAGCGGCAGTGCCGTGGGGCCTGGACCCCAAGACTGGGGCATCATGGGACCCACAGCTCAGGGGCCCTCTGCCAAGGGGGGCCTAAAACAAGAGGCTCGGAGGTCACTGGGGGTCCCCCCAGCATGACACCCCTGCTTGGGGGGCTGTGCATGCCTGGCACCACCCCACCCACAGAGGGGATGCCATAGGTACCAGCTCACTGTCCCAGCCAGCCCCCTGGCCACTGCCCCCCCCCCCGCAGCCAGCACTCAGGCTCCCGCCCCAGCCAGCCCCCCCCCGGCTCACTGGGTGCCGGCTCCTCCTCGGGGGGCAGCTCCTCCTCCAGCTCCTTCTTCTTCCGGAAGCTCAGCACCTTCTCCACCAGGGTCCTCAGCCGGCGCCGCAGGGACATGTCCTCCTCCTCCTCCTCCTCTCCCCCTTCGGCCTCGATGCCTGGGGGGACACGGCACGAATGGGCCCTGGGGGGCGACACCTGGCGGGATGAGTCCCTGGGGGTGCGGGGACACCCGGTGGGACGGGGCTCGGGGCACTGGGGATGGGGGGACACCCAGTGGGATGGGGCTCGGGGCACTGGGGATGGGGGGACACGCGGCGGGACGGGGCTCGGGGCACTGTGGGGGGGCACACCCGGCGGGACGGGGCTCGGGGCACTGGGGATGGGGGGACACCCGGCGGGACGGGGCTCGGGGCACTGTGGGGGGGCACACCCGGTGGGACGGGGCTCGGGGCACTGTGGGGGGGCACACCCGGCGGGACGGGGCCCGGGGCCCTCACCACAGTGGCTCAGCAGGTCGGTGTGGAAGTCCAGCAGCTCGTCGCGGATGTCCTCGGGCACCAGGCACTCCTCCTCGTCCGCCCCGTGCTTGAAGTGCAGCAGCATGTTGATCTGGGGGTGGTGAGATGGTGAGGGGCGGGGAGCACGGGGGGGGCCCAGCAGACCAGGGCCGGGGCTGGACCTGCTGCTGCCCCAGCTCCTGGCCCCTTTGCCCCACAGGCTGTTCCAGCCCCTCGTCCCCTCCCCCCAACTCCCCCCGCCCACGTCCCTGCCCCACTGACGTCCTGAGGCTGGCCAGGGGCCGGTGGGGTGGCGGGACCGTCCGGGGCCGGGGGGGTGATACCGGAAGCTGGAGTGTCTAAGGGAATAGCTTGTGTGACTTATGGTCAGCCAGTGGGGTGAGACCAAAGTCCTCTCTGGCTGGTTTGATTTGCCTCAATAGCGAAGGTAACCCAGCCCGGGGCTGACTGCCCTGCTCAAAGCAGTTGGTCCTGAATCGATTCTCTCCGTTGTGTCCCGCCAGAGACAGCGTCCTTACAGCCGGAGAGGGGCCAGGTGCCGTGCTGGGGTCAAGCCACGCGCCGGGGCCAGAGGAGGGGCTGGGGCCGGGCGAGGGGCCGGGCGAGGGGCCGGGCGGGGGGCCGGGGCCGGGCGGAGGGCCGGGCGAGGGGCCGGGGCCGGGCGGAGGGCCGGGCGGCGTGCCGGGGCTGGGCGAGGGGCCAGGTGAGGGGCTGGGCGAGGGGCCGGGGCCGGGCGAGGGGCCGGGCGGGGAGCCGGGGCCGGGCGAGGGGCCGGGTCCGGGTGAGGGGCCGGGCGAGGGGCCGGGGCCGGGCAAGGGGCCGGGCGGGGGGCCGGGGCCGGGCGAGGGGCCGGGTGAGGGGCCGGGCGGGGGGCCAGGGCCGGGCAAGGGGCAGGGGCCAAGCGAGGGGCCGGGCGGGGGGCCGGGGCCGGTCGAGGGGCCGGGCGGGGGGCCGGGGCTGGGCGAGGGGCCGGGGCCAGGCGAGGGGCCGGGGCCGGGCGCCGTACCTGTTCCTGCGGGGGCGAGCGGAACTCGCGGGTGCGCCGGGCGGTCTCGGCGGCCGACATGGTGAAGGCCTGCATGAGCTGCCCGTAGCGCTGGCGCTGGTTGCTCTGCAGACGGTCCATGTAGCGCTCCGAGAAGGCGATGATCGCCTCCACCCGGTGCTGCAGCTCCCGGTCACAGAAATACTGCAGCAGGTTGCACATCTGGGGGGAGGAGGCCGTCAGTGCCGGGGGACAATGGGGAGGATGGGCCGTCAGTGCCGGGGGGTGGGGAGTACGGGGCAGGGATATGGCGGGGTGTGACGAAGTGGGACTGTTAATGTTTCCTCTGAATAGTGTGGGGGTGCCTCAGTTTCCCCTAGGCAGTTCTTAAGTCTCTAGGGGGTGGGGTAAGGGTGTATGATCATTGCAGAGCCCTAGAGGGCAGGTGTGTGCAGGGGTCTGGACACAGACAATGGCCGACACCCTGTTTCCTGGCCACCGATGGCCTGGCCCTTCCCCCCTGCAAGGTGAGAGCTAAAGGGTTGGAGAACAAAGGAATCAGGTGCCCTCCTGGCCCAGGAAAGGGACAAAGCCCAGAGGAGGAGGGGCTGGAGGGAGTTTCAGTTTGGGGCTGGCTGGGACATGGAGTGAAGGGCAGACGGGGTTGTCTGGCTCACTGCCCCCCAAAATGGACTCAGCTGAGGGGTCCTGTTCTCTGCACCTACAAGCTCTGTGTTAGACCATGTTCCTGTCGTCTAATAAACCTCTGTTTTACTGGTTGGCTGAGAGTCACGTCTGACTGCGAAGTTGGGGGGCAGGACCCTCTGGCTTCCCCAGGACCCCGCCTGAGCGGACTCGCTGGGGGAAGCGCACGGAGGGGCAGAGGATGCTGAATGCTCCGAGGTCAGAGCCAGGAAGGTGGAAGCTGTGTGAGCTTTGTGTCCTGCAGACAGGCTGCTCCCCGAGAGGAGACTCCCCCAGAGTCCTGACTGGCTTCATGGGGAGCAGTTCCAGAGCATCGCCCAGGGACTCCGTGACACAGGGAAGGACAGGCCACCTATGCTGTGGGGAGATGGGGAACCCCCAACTCCGTGTCATGGGGAGACAGGGGCAGGGATCCCCACTCTGTGCTGTGAGGAGACGGGGGGTGGGGTCAGGGTCCCCCGGCTCCATGCTGTGAGGAGACGGGGGGTGGGGTCAGGGTCCCCCGGCTCCATGCCATGAGGAAATGGGGGGTGGGGTCAGGGTCTCCCCGCTCCGTGCCGTGAGGAGACAGGGTCAGGGTCTCCCCGCTCCGTGCCGTGAGGAGACGGGGTCAGGGTCTCCCCGCTCCGTGCCGTGAGGAGACAGGGGTGGGGTCAGAGACCCCCCCACTCCACGTCACGGGTCTCTCACCTGCAGCTTGACCGACTCAGGCAGCTTCATCTGCAGCAGCCCCTCCTCCAGCCCCTCGGCCTCCTCCTCGCCGGCCTTGGCCCCGGCCTTCTCCCCCTGCTCCTCCTCCTCCTCCTCCGGCTTCTCCGCCTCGCCCCGCTCCTCCTCGGCGGGCTCCCCGAAGACGGCCGGCTCGATCATGCGCAGGATGTGCCGCACGTCCTCGTCCCCAAAGACGCCCATGATCAGCAGGGTGGAGACCAGCTTGAGGACGGGCACGAAGTGGAACTGGACGCTGCCGCCCACCGGGTCCCGGCTGTGCTGCCCGCCGTCCTGCACCGCCTCCGTCAGCATGGCCAGCGCCTTCAGCTTCAGGGCCTCCAGCGGCAGGGCGGGGCTCAGCTGGTACCGCTCGGGGCTGGTGCTGATGAAGCAGGGCGGGGCGAAGTGCAGGGGCGGGCGCAGGCAGGTGCTGGTGCCCACGCCGGGCAGGCCGGGCTTCCGGCTGCCCTCGGGGAAGAGCCGGATGCTCTTGGTGGCGTCCGTCATGGGCACGATGAACTCGTTGTTCATGGTAAGCCGGGCCCGCTTGGCCGACTCCAGGTGCATGCTCATGAGCAGGTCGTAGTAGCCGCTGCGCAGCGGGCCGGGCAGGTGGGGGCTCTCGATGGCGTACAGCAGCTGGGACTCGTCCACGTGGCTGCACAGGGCGTGGGCCACCCGGTTGTTGCCCAGGGCGCACACGGCGCAGTAGAGCTGCAGCGAGTGCTGCTGGAAGGTCAGCAGGGCCAGCTGCTCCGACAGCTCCAGGATGTCGATGCACCTGCCGGGCGGGGAATGGGGCCCACAGGTGAGAGCAGCGGGGTGGGAGCCAGGACTCCTGGGCTCTGTCCCGAGCCCGGGGAGGGGAGTCGGGGGATTGGGAATCAGGACTCCTGGGTTCTATCCCCAGCTCTGCAAGAGGAGTTGGGTCTAGTGGTTAGAGCAGGGGGGTTGGTGGGAATCAGGACTCCTGGGTTCTAATCCAGAGTCTGACAGTGAGACAATGAACCATCCTTGGAGAAAGTAATTTCCCCCCTCTCTGTGCTTCAGTTTACCGCTTCCTCCATCACTGAGATGCATCCACCGCTGAGTTGGGGCACGGCAGCTGTTTGTCAGCCACACAGCATACTTCTGACAGGGAGCCGGGTGCGGAGGGACAGAAGGGTCCCTGGAGGGGGGTGGGACCAGGAAAGCAGGGCCATTCCCTAGCTTGCACCGAGATTGCTCCCGAAGGCCTGACCCTCGTGGGACACTGACGGTGTGTGGACCGGCCACTGGGAAGTCATACAAGAGTTTATAGCTTACTACTGCTGCCAGCTCATGGAGTCGGTCCCTAAGCTCCTAAACACAGAGATGGAGGTGACAGGGTTCCCCACACTGGCTCTCTCCCCGGGGGCCTGTGCCAGGAGGGAGCGCTCACCGGCTCTCCTCGGGGATGTGCAAGGCCATCATGACCAGGGGGTCGCCGCACTCCACCATCCAGCCGTGCCGGTCGCTGATGCGGGCTGTCTCCACGGCCAGGAACTCGTTGGGCACGCGGCTCCAGGTCACCGGCGTCAGCATCTGGATGACGAGGCGCGGCGGGCACTGCGGCTCGGGGTTCTTCCGCTCGCTGTGGAACATGGCGGCCGAGAGGGGCATGATGTTCTGCCAGGGGCAGAGAGGGGCCGAGAATCAGTGTCTGAGCTGGAAGAGAACCCAGGAGTCCTGGCTCCCAGACCCCCCCAGCTCTAACTCACCTGACCCCACTCCCCTCCCAAAGCCAGAATAGAACCCAGGAGTCCAAGACCCAATCCTTTGTTCTGACCTACTAGTCCCCACACAGAACAGGCAAAGTGACTGCGCTTAAATCTCAAAGCAAATCCCTTCCAGACACTCATTGGCACCACCCGCCCAGCTGTGCCAGGGGGCAGGGCAGAGGACCCTCGATGTGCCGGGGGGCAGGGGCGGGGGAGCCCAGCTGTGCCGGAGGGTGGGGGCGAGGCACCTACCTTCATCTTGCCCAGCTCAAACTGGAAGACGTTCTGGCTCGTGGGAAGGACGAAGACGGCCGGGAAGAGCTTGGTGTTCGGCTCCACCTGGCCCAAACACAGGGAGTGAGACACGGCCCGGAGCCAGCGGGTCCCCAGGGCCTGTCCCCTCTAAGGGGCACCGGCTCCCAGGCCGGCCCAGGGCGTGGACCGGCTGGCCGTGGGCACGGGGGGGACCCTGGCCGTGCCCCGGGGGGCAGCTCACCTGGTAGAAGGTGTTGATCTCCTTGCCGTTGGCCGTGAAGGTCATGAGCCCCGTGGCCAGGTCCACCAGGCAGCCGAGCACCAGGTCCACGGTGCTGACCCGGGTCTGCTGGGCGCTGCTCACGAACTCCCCGCCCCACACCAGGTAGCAGTTGCTGCGCTTGATGCTGTCAGCAGAGGGGTGGGCCCAGGGGTAATTCACCCCTCTCCCCCGCCCCGCAGCCACCTACTCCCCACCCCCACGCGCCCTCCCCGGCTGGGCCCCTTGTCCCCCTGCTCCCCGAACTCCCCTGCCCCAGAGCCCCGGGGCCCCTCCTGCCGTGTGTCTGCAGGGCTCCAGGGCCGTGGCCCCTGCGCCCCACAGCCTCCAACCCCACAACCCCACCCTATGACCCCATGGCCTCCTGCCCCACATCCCCCATGGCCCTGCCCCATGGCCTCCTATCCCATGGTCTCCTGTCCCATGGCCCACAGTCCACAACGCCATGGCCTTCTGACTCATATCCCAAATGTCCTCCTGTCCCACAACCCCATGGCCCTGCCCCACATCCCCCATGGCCCTGCCCCATGGCCTCCTATCCCATGGTCTCCTGTCCCATGGCCCCCACCCCACAACGCCATGGCCTTCTGACTGATATCCCCCATGGCCTCCCGTCCCACAACCCCATGGCCCTGCCCCACATCCCCCATGGCCCTGCCCCATGGCCTCCTATCCCATGGTCTCCTGTCCCATGGCCCCCACCCCACAATGCCATGGCCTTCTGACTGATAACCCCCATGGCCTCCTGTCCCACAACCCCATGGCCCTGCCCCACATCCCCCATGGTCTTCTGTCCCATGGTCTCCTGCCCCACGTCCCCCATGGTCTCCTGCCCCACGACTCCCAGCCCACGTCCCCATGGTCTCCTGCTCCATGGCCTCCTACCCCTTACACCTGTGGGCCTTTCATCTCTCTGGCCCATGAACTCCACCCTGTGACCTCTGGCCCTTCTGCCCCATGGCCTCCCATGCCAGGGCCTTTCACCCCACATCGCCGTGTGTGACGAAGCGGGACTGTTCTTAATGTTTTCTCTGAATATTGTGGGGGTGCCTCAGTTTCCCCTATGCAGTTCTTAAGTGTCTAGGTGGTGGGATAAGGGTGTATGATCGTTGCAGAGCCCTAGAGGGCAGGTGTGGGCAGGAGTCTGGACACAGAGAATGGCCGACACCCTGTTTCCTGGCCACCGATGGCCTGGGCCCTTCCCCCCGCAAGGTGAGAGCTAAAGGGTTGGAGAACAAACGAATCTGGTGACCTCCTGGCCCGGGAAAGGGACAAAGCCCAGAGGAGGAGGGGCTGGAGGGAGTTTCAGTTTGGGGCTGGCTGGGGAGGAGGAGTGAAGGGCAGACGTGGTTGTCTGGCTCACTGCCCCCCAAAATGGACCCAGCTGAGGGGTCCTGTTCTCTGCACCTACAAGCTCTGTGTTAGACCATGTTCCTGTCGTCTAATAAACCTTCTGTTTTACTGGCTGGCTGAGAGTCCCGTCTGACTGCGGAGTTGGGGTCAGGACCCTCTGGGATCCCCAGGACCCCGCCTGGGTGGACTCGCTGTGGGAAGCGCAGGGAGGGGCAGAGGAGGCTGAATGCTCCGAGTTCAGACCCAGGAAGGTGGAGCCGGGGGAGCTGTGTGTCCTGCAGACAGGCTGCTCCCCGAGAGGAGACTCCCCCAGAGTCCTGCCTGGCTTCGTGGGGAGCAGTTCCAGAGCATCGCCCGGGGACTCCGGGACACCGTGACACCCCCCCTCCTTGGCACCCACCCAGCCCTCGCCAGTTCAAGGCCCCAGAGGCCTGGCTGCCCCCTGCTCCCCAACGTGCCCCCCCCAGCCCCACGGTGCTCTGCAGCGGAGGCTGGCCGCGGCCGGCGCCCCTCACCTGTCGTGGATGTGGCCCTGGTCGTCGCCCATGGTGACGGTGACGGTGCGCACCTTGCTCAGGTCGAAGGTCATGTCATGCTGATGGTAGTCGGGGGTGACCCAGCCCACCCAGACGCAGGTGGGCTCCTGGCCCGCGAAGATCCGCACCGAGTGGTAGTACTGGGGGGGGGCAGGGGAGGGGGCCGTCAGCCCGGTTGGCACCAACCCCACAGCCTGAGAGAGGAGAGTCCACGCCCACACCCCGCAGCACCCGCCCCAGCGCCATATCGGGGTCAGCACGGACAGGGGAGAGCGCTCCCTGCTGAGCCCCCCCCCGGCAGCACAGCGCCCCCTAGCGCTGCATCAGGGTCAGCATGGACAGGGGAGAGCGCCCCCTGCTGAGCCCTCCCCCCGGCAGCACAGCGCCCCCTAGCGCTGCATCGGGGTCAGCACGGACAGGGGAGAGCGCCCCCTGCTGAGCCCTCCCCCCGCTCCCGGCAGGACAGCGCCCCCTAGCGCTGCATCGGGGTCAGCACGGACAGGGGAGAGCGCCCCCTGCTGAGCCCTCCCCCCGCTCCCGGCAGGACAGCGCCCCCTAGCGCTGCATCGGGGTCAGCATGGACAGGGGAGAGCGCCCCCTGCTGAGCCCCCCCCCGCTCCCGGCAGGACAGCGCCCCCTGGCGCTGCATCGGGGTCAGCATGGACAGGGGAGAGCGCCCCCTGCTGAGCCCCCCGCTCCCGGCAGGACAGCGCACCCTAGCGCCGCCCCGGGCGGTGTGGCCAGCAGCCCCCGCGCGGCCCGGTACCGTGGTGGTGTTCATGATGATCTCGGGGTCGTCCCGGTCGTTGGGCACCACGTCTTCCTCCAGGCGCTGCACGGAGGGCACCGCCGGGGGCGCGGCGTTGAACGTGGCCTTCTTCGCCTTGAACAGGAAGCTGGGGGCGGACGAAGACGGGGGGAGCCGGCGGTGAGTGCCCACCCCCCTGAGACCGGTCAGCCCGGCCCCGCCAGGACAAGAGCCTGTGTCCAGCGTGGGGCAGGCGGGCGCCGTGGGAGGCCCAGTCACTGGGAACTGGGGGGATGGGCTCCGCTCGTTAGAGACTTCCAATTCAGGTCAGAGGGGAACGGCCCCGTGCCCCATTCCCTGCCCCCCGGTCCCTGTCCTGGGGCTGGATCGGAGCCAGCGCCCCCTGGAGGGGAAAGGCCCCATATCCCATTCCCCGCCCCCCGTCTCCTAGAGGCTCTCACCCTCTCTTGATTTTGCTCTTCTCCGACGCCGCATCCTTCTCGTTCTCCGTCCTGGGGGGCTCCTTGGGGCTGGGCAGGGGCCCCCCCTGCTTCTCCTTCTCGGCCTCCTCGGCCTCCTTACGCCCGGCCGACTTCCGAAGCACCTCGAACTCGGAGTCGAGATCCACGTCCTTGACGTCCTCCTCGGGGATGGTGAGGGCGCGGGTGAGGGGCATGGCCCCCGCCGTGCATTTGAACTTCTCGTGGAACTCCACGGGCATGCTGAGCCGCAGGAAGAGCAGCTCGCTCACCGCGTTCTGCGAGCCGAAGGTCCGGTGCGTCAGCTTCAGGCAGGGCGGGTTGTCCACCGTGCCGTCGATGCGCGACACCTGGCCCCGGGGGGAGCGGAGGAGTCAGGAGGGGACGGCCCGGGTCGGGGGACGCCGAGACGGAGCGGGGAAGCGCTGGGGTGTTTTTAACCAGGCCGGGGCGTGCCTCAGTTTCCCCGACAGGTTGCATTGTTACCCAGGGTGGGGAGGAGGACATTGCGGCGAAGAGATGCAGGCGTGGCTCATCTGGCCCAAGTGGGGAATCGCAGGAGACAAGGGCAAACCCAATGCCCGGGACACTGGCACCTCGCCAGCCCTGGCACAGCGGGAGCTGGATTTCCCCCCCTTGCTGGGCACAGAGCCCAAAGGGAGAGGGTGGGAGCTCTCCCCTGGGACCTGACTCAGGAAGGGACAGGCAGGCAGTGCCTAACCCGCCGGTCTCTGTGCCACCCTCAGGACCTCCTGAGCCAGGGGGATGCTAAACCCTGCCTGGGTGCAGCTGCATGTCCGGGCTGGGTGCACGGGGCCCCATAGAAAGGTCGGGTCTCCCCCAGGGGCCGGCTCAGCTGGGCCCAGTGGGCAGAGCCGCCAAGGGGAGCAGGCTGGCTGGAGCTGGGGTGGAGGGAGGGGGGCAGGGATGTGGCCTGCCCTGGGAGAAGGTGGGACCCCTCGGAAGATTCCTTCAAGAGCCTGCTCCGAAGCTGGGGCCATGGCCCCGACCCTGCAGATCTGGGAGAGATGGTGCAGAGTTGGGGCCTGGTTTGGAACAGGGGGGGCAGGACTCCTGGAGCAGCCCCAAACCTGGCCCCCGTCAGGTCTCAAAAGAGAGGGGCTCCCCAGAGTGGGGCCCATGCTGTAAGCCAGGGAGCCCTTGGTGCCAGCTGACACTGGGGGGCAACAGGGGAGCACTGGCGTTCACAGCAGATATCGGCACTACGGTTTGCCGACGGGCAGCCCGTGAGGTCTGCACACCCACGGGTCCTCCGGACGGAGGTAGCAGGCGCCCGGCTTCCCGGCGGCTCCCCCCTCCCCATGGGGCTCTGGGCCAAACCCCCGGCGGCTCCCCCATCGCACTGGGCACCGGGCCAAGCCCCCCGGCGGTTCCCCCCTCCCCATGGGGCTCCGGGCCAAACCCCCAGCGGCTCCCCATCGCACTGGGCACCGGGCCAAGCCCCCCAGCGGCTCCCCCCTCCCCATGGGGCTCTGGGCCAAACCCCCGGCGGCTCCCCCCTCCCCACGGGGCTCCGGGCCAACCCCCCCGGCGGATCCCCCATCGCACTGGGCACCGGGCCAAGCCCCCGGCGGCTCCCCCCTCCCCACGGGGCTCCGGGCCAACCCCCCCCGGCGGCTCCCCCATTGCACTGGGCTCTGGGCCAAGCCCCCGGCGGCTCCCCCCTCCCCACGGGGCTCCGGGCCAAGCCCCCGGCGGCTCCCCCATCGCACTGGGCACCGGGCCAAGCCCCCCCGGCGGCTCCCCCCTCCCCACGGGGCTCCGGGCGAGCCCCCCCCGGCTGGCCCTCACCTCGTAGTGGGGGTGCTCGGGGGGGATGGGGGAGAACTGCGGCAGGCTTTTGCTGAACCACATGCTGAGGTCGCGCTTCATGTTGATGGCGAAGGGCTCGAAGCCCTCCTGCAGCCCGCAGATGGGGAAGTACCGCAGGCTGCTGACCTCCTGGCCCAGGTTCAGCCGCCCGACCTGGGCCAGGCCCAGGCTACACACCGGGAGGAAGCCTGCAAGACAGGGCGGGGCCCAGCAGGGTCAGCACGGCCTAGCACGCCCCCCCACAGGGACAGCACTCCCCCCCCCCGACAAGGCCGGCATGCCCCCCCACACAGGGGGAAGGAGGGTGCAGAGAGGGGACATCAGACATGTCAGTGTCCACGCCAGGAACAAACCCCAGCCACCCTGGCACTCAGTCCCCCCTCCCCACCCCAGCCACTAGCCCCCACTCCCCTCCTAGAGCCAGGGAGAACCCAGGCATCCTGGCTCCCAGCCCCCCTGCTCTAACCACTAGCCCCCGCTCCCCTCCCAGAGCCAGGGACAGAACCCAGGCATCCTGGCCGCCAGCCCCCCCCGCTCTAACCACTAGCCCCCGCTCCCCTCCCAGAGGCAGGGACAGAACCCAGGCATCCTGGCTCCCAGCCCCCCCTGCTCTAACCACTAGCCCCCGCTCCCCTCCCAGAGGCAGGGACAGAACCCAGGCATCCTGGCTCCCAGCCCCCCTGCTCTAACCACTAGCCCCCGCTCCCCTCCCAGAGCCAGGGACAGAACCCAGGCATCCTGGCCGCCAGCCCCCCCCGCTCTAACCACTAGCCCCCGCTCCCCTCCCAGAGGCAGGGACAGAACCCAGGCATCCTGGCTCCCAGCCCCCCCCTGCTCTAACCACTAGCCCCCGCTCCCCTCCCAGAGCCAGGGACAGAACCCAGGCATCCTGGCCGCCAGCCCCCCCTGCTCTAACCACTAGCCCCCGCTCCCCTCCCAGAGGCAGGGACAGAACCCAGGCATCCTGGCTCCCAGCCCCCCCGCTCTAACCACTAGCCCCCACTCCCCTCCCAGAGGCAGGGAGAACCCAGGAGTCCTGGCTCCAAGCCCCCCTGCTCTAACCACTAGACCCCTGCTCCCCTCCCAGAGGCAGGGAGAACCCAGGCGTCCGGGCAGCCAGCCCCTCACCTTCTCCGATCTCAATGTCCTTGAAGGCCAGCTCGGAGCCCGAGTCGCTGATCAGCATCTCCCCGTTGAGCGTGAACATGATGTGGTTCTCGGTCAGGTCGATCATGCAGCCGACCACGTCGCCCGGCTGCCAGGAGCGGCCGAAGGGTTCGCTGCCGACATGCCAGCGCTGGCCCTGGCGTGGGAGGGTGGGGTCAGCAGCTGGGAAAGGCACCGGGTCCAGGCTGGTGGCCTGGGGAGCAACGGCCAGGGGCGGGCGGGAGGCGTTGGCCCAGCACAGCCAGAGGGTAACGCACCAAAGGGCAGGACCCAAGTGCGGGACGGGACGCCGGGCTAGATGGGCCCATGGGGGGACCCAGCCCGGAGTGGCAGGGAAGGGGGGATACGGGGCTAGGGCAGGCCATTGGTTTGATCCAGGTGGCGGGGGGACAACGGGCTGGGGGGCCCGGTGGGTGACCCGGGGGGCGGGTGGATACCAGGCTAGGGGGAGCCCTTTGGGGGGGGAGTCCAGTCCCTCCCCCACTCACCCGGTGGCCGTTGAAGACGTAGGCGAGGTCGTCGGCCCCCAGCTCCACGTCGGGGCGCACGTCCGGCCGGGCCCAGCCCACGCGCATCTCGCCCGTGGTCACCGCCTCGAACTCGAAGTACCATCTCCCGGCCCGCACGGCATAGCACTGCTCCGCCCGGAACACCCGCACCCGCTCCGAGCGCGCCGTGGGCACCCCCTGGGCCGCTGCGGGGCGAGGGCAGGGTCACCCCGCGCCCCAAGGACTGCCTGCCCCCGGCCCCCCCATCCCCTATCCCCGCCCTCACACATCGCTCTCCTCCCCCCAACCTCACCACCCCCACACCTGCCCTTCCTACCAGCCCTGTACCCCACCACCACTCAACCACCCTCCCTACGGGGGGGAAGGGGCCCCAGGGGAGCAGAGGGGACAAGAGGAGCCGGGGGGAGGGCAGGAGTGGGGAAGAGGAAGGGACTACAGGGGAGAAGAGGAGGGGGGCCCTGGGGAGGGCAGGAGGGGCCCCAAGGGGTGATGAGATGGGGGGCAGGAGGGGGCCTCAGGGGGAGCAGAGGGGAGAAGGGGCGGCCTAGGAGAGGTCTGGAGGAGGAGTCCCAGGGGAGGGCAGCAGGAGGGGCCCCGGAGGGAGGATAGAAGGAGGGGCCCCGGGGGAGGGCAGGAGGGGTCCAGAGGAGGAGCCCTGGGGGAGGAGAGAAGGAGGGTCCCCGGAGGGAGGAGAAAAGGAGGGGTCCAGACGCAGGGGCCCGGGGGAGGACAGGAGGGGCCCCGGGGGAGGGGAGAAGAAGGGGTCCCAGGGAGGGGCCCCGGGGGCACTCACAGGTCTCCTGGTCGGGGGGCTCGATGTTGTAGCCGTAGCCGATCAGCGTGCGCACGGCCTCGCACAGGCTGTTGCGATTCGTCTTCTTGGTCCGTTCGTCCAGCAGGTTGTAGGGCACCAGGCGCGGGTTGCGCTTGTTCTTGATGTCCTGGTGACACGCACACGCCACGGACACGCACCACAGACACGCCACAGACACGCCACAGACACGCGCGCACACGCACCACGGACACGCCACAGACACGCGCGCACACGCACCACGGACACACACGGGACGGGGGGAAACCAAGAGGAGCTGCTCTCGAGCCAGTCCAAACCCAGCCCATTGCCCGGGCCCGGCTGGGAGGGGCTGTTCCGGCCGCTGGCTGCTGCCCTTCCCGCTGCGGATCTCAAAGCACCTGAACTCACGTCGCTCCCACCCCACCCCCACACAGCCACTTGCGAGGCAGGGATGGACCGTGGCCCTGGGTCACTGATGGGGAATGAGGCAGAGTCAGGGGGAGAACCCAGGAGTCCTGGCTCCCAGCCCCCTGCTCCAACCCCCAGCCCCCACTCCCCTCACAGAGCCAGGGATAGAACCCAGGCGTCCTGGCTCCCAGCCGCCCCCCGGTCTAACAATGCCTGGTTCCTTCACGAAACAGAAGACAGCACGGGATCACTGGGCACGCGCGTGTGCATGCGGGAGCCCTGCCCTGCTTGGCACGGGGCCGAATCCGACGCCTGCTCACCCTGGCACAGAGCGGGCGCTAATGGTCCCCCAGGCCCCCATACCCTGGCCCCCCAACAGTCCCCTCCCCCGGCCCCAGCCCCCTACCTGCACGATGCTGTAGGTCCAGCCCTGGCTCACACGGTCCCGGGCCCACACGTTGTGGCCGTTCTCCGCCAGCTTGTCCACCAGCGTGTTCTGGGCCGGGGTCAGCTTGACGTGGGCCAGGTCCAGCGGGGCCGGCTTGTAGCCATTGGACATCATGTACCTGCCGGGGAGGGGCTTTGCGCTAGGACCTGCCAATCAACCTCCATCTCCCACCTCCCCACCCAGCCCAGCCCATCGAGCCTGGTGTCCCCACCCCCTGTGATGAAGTGGGAATCTTCCATTGTGTGTGCCTCAGTTTCCCCTAAGTGGTGCCTGGTTAAGGAGGCAGTGAGCAGAGACCCAGAGATCTGGGTGCCGCCCAAGCCTGGGGCCCATGGAGAGTCCCAGAAGACATTGGCCACTCCAACTGCCCCGACATTTGGCACCTAGACCCCTAGACCTAGACAAAGGCCTGAGGGGGCCAGCTGGGGTTGTTAAGTGGGGGCGGCTGGAGGCAGGGGAGAGGCGCCTGGACTGGGACTCAGGGGGGCTGCCCGAGGGCGACATCCCTGGGCTGGTGGAGCCTCAGACGGCTCCATGGGGGTCACGTCCCCCCCAGGACTCCCCCTCGCCCCCGGACCACCCACGTTTTGGGCAGCTTGGTCTTCTTGAGGTTCTCCTCAGCCTTCTCGTCGGCCATGCCCACGTGACAGCCCAGAGCCAGCAGCGTCCTGCGGGGGGACAGCAACGGGGGGGGCGGGAGGGAGGTCAGCTCCCCGACGGAGCCTCTGGCCCTGCCGCTGCCCCCAAGAGACGAGCCCCCCACCGCATCCCCCCACCCCCAAGAGACGAGTCCCACACCCCTTCCCTCCGCTGCCACCCCCCAAGAGATGAGACCCCCACCCCGAGACGAGCCCCCACTGCATCCCCCCACCCACATGAGACGAGTCCCACACCCCTTTCCTCCGCTGCCAGCCCCCCAAGAGACGACCCCCCCACCCCATCCCCCACCGCCAAGAGACGAGACCCCCCCACCCCAAGAAATGAGTCCCCCCTCCCTCCACTGCCACCCCCCGAGAGATGAGTCCCCCACCCATCCCCCACCCCCAGCTGCCACCCCCAAGTGACTAGCTCCCCCACCCCCAAGAGACGAGCTCCCTCCCCCATCCCCCTGCTCAGCCACCGCCACCCCCTCTCCCCCATCCCAATCCTCCCCCCATCCCAGCTGGACCTCCCTCACCCACCCCCTCGCGTGGAGAGGGGTCTCATGCCCCCACATCCTCAGCCCTGCCAGCCCCTCCTTAGGCCCCGCGGCTCCCCGCCCTCCCCCATGTTTCCGAGTCCCCCCCGACGTTACCCCCCATCTCCCCCGCACGGCTCACTTCAGGGTCTCCCCCGACATCTGCAGGTTGTAATTTCTCTCCGGCTCGGGCAGGCTGTGGAAATCCAGCAGGCAGGGGTGCAGCCTCTTGTTGTCGTCCCGGATCTGACGGGGGGCGGGGGGGGGGTCAGCGACCCACTGACACCCCGAACCAAGTCCCTCCCAACCCCGGCTCAGCCAGCACCAGCAGTGGGGTCTGGGAAAGGGGCTGGGTGGGGCTGGCAGGCACAGGCTGAGCTGGGGAGATCTGGGGGGCAGGGGCTGGGGCCAGGCTGGGCGACTCTGGGGGTACGGGCTGGGAGTTCTGGGGACACGGGCTCGGCAGTTCTGGGGGGCAGGGGCTGGAGCTGGAAGTTCTGGGGGGCAGGGGCTGGGCCAGACTGGGTGGTTCTGGGGGGCAGAGGCTGGGCTGGGCGGTTCTGTGGGGTAGAGGTGCCCACCCCCTCCCGCCCAGGGGCACCTGCCAGTCATGGGGGGAGAGGTCGGAGCAGGGGCAGAGGCGTCCCCGGTGGGAAGCAGTAGGGATGGATGGGGGGGTAGGCAGGGGCCCGTGGGGGGGTACTGGGGGCACTCAGGGGCCCGTGTCGGGGCTCGGTGGAGGGGACACTTGTAGGCCCGTAGGGAGATACAGGGGGGTACTCACGGACCCACAGGGGACACACGTGGTCCTATAGGGATGGGGGGAGGGCTGTGAGGCACTCGCAGCCCTGTAGGGAGCTATGGGGGGGCACTTGCGGGCCCATAGGGGGGTACGGGGGGCATTTGCAGGCCTGTACGGGGTATGGGAGCACTCGCGGGCCTGTAGGGAGCTATGGGGGGGCCCTTGCGGGCCCATAGGGGGGTACGGGGGGCATTTGCAGGCCTGTACGGGGTATGGGGGCACTTGCGGACCTGTAGGGAGCTATGGGGGGGCACTTGCGGGCCTGTAGGGAGCTATGGGGGGGCACTTGCGGTCCCACAGCAGGATGTGGGTGGCACTTGCAGGCCGATAGGTGGTTAGGGGGGGCACTCGCGAGCCTGTACGGGGGTACAGTGGGGGCACTCGCGGGCCCCCAGGGGGTACAGTGGGACACTCACGGGCCCGTAGGTCCAGCCCTGCTCGATTCGGGTCAGCGCCCACAGCTCGTGGATATTCTCCGCCAGCTTCTCACGGATCCTCTCCAGGTGTGGGGGGAGGACGATCTGCAGGGACAGGGGTTAGACGGGCCCCCCAGCCTGGGCAGCCCTGCCTTGGGGGACACCCCCGAGCGGGTCCCACCCTCCCCGCGGGGGCTCCTGACGAGGGAGGGGGGTCAGTGCCTGGGGGCAATGTGAACTGGGTGGCTGCCCACAGCCCTGGGGCCAGGCTGGACCTATCGTCCCCGCACCTTCCCCCCACACCCCACGGGTTGGGGCAGGTTGAGAGCCCCCCCCACAACCCCCCTTGGGACAGGTGGGGTCCCTCCTCCCGACCCCCACCCCAGACCAGGTGGGGGTCTCTCCCTCCAAGTCCCTCCAAAGCCAGGCAGGGTCCCTCCCCTGAACTCCCCCCCCCCGAGCCAGGCGGGGCCCCTCCCCCCAGGCCGGGGCTCTGGGGGGGCACTACCTGCTGGGTGTCCACGGGGCAGGGGGTGAAGGCCGTGTGGGACAGGGACTGGGTGGGCCCCAGCAGGCTGCGGACCTTCCCCGCGTCCTGCCTGTACTCCTTGATGGGCTCCACCCGCATCCGCTCGCGGGGCAGCAGGGCCTCGAAGCAGGGCGCGTAGCCCGGGGGGGGCAGGAACTTGAAGTCGCCGTGGCGGCCCCCCAGGAGGAAGCGGACCCTGTGGGGGGGATGGTGAAGGCTGGACCCCTCCCCCACAGCCCCCCTCTCTGGATTCCCCCTCCCTGCTGGCCCCCTTCCCTCACCAATTCTCCCACCCTGCCCCCCCCACTGCCTTCTCCTCCCCTGCAGCCCCCCTCCCTGGATTTCCCCTCCCTGCTGAACCCCTCCCCTGCTCCTCCCCCCCAATTCTCCCCCCCCCTTTAACCCCCACAACCACCTTCTCCTCCCCCGCAGCCCCCCTCCCTGGATTTCCCCCCCGCTGACCCCCACCCCTTTCTGCCCCCCCCCCCAATTCTCCCACCCCCCACAACCGCCTTCTCCTCCCCCAACCCCATCAGCTCCCTCCCCCACCCTGGTCAGCCCCCTCTTCGACCCTCCCCTTCCTCTCCCCTCCACCCCCAGCCCGCCCCCCATCCCTCCTCCCCACCCCCAATGCCCCTCCCCACCCCCGCTGCCCGCCCCAGGGTCCCGGCTCACTTGATGCCAGCGGAGAAGCTGACCACGGGGAAGAAGAGCCCGTCCACGTTGAAGTTCTCGAACATGCCCTGCACGGGGAAGCCGCTGATGCGGAAGGACATGCTGGGCACGCTCAGGTCCAGGCAGCAGCTCACCACGTCGTCGGCCGCCAGCGTGTGCTGGCCGGGCGAGGCCACGGCGCGGGCCACGCCACCTGCGCCGGTGGAGAGAGGCCGGGCTGAGCGCAGGGGAGAAAAGACGCGGCGAGAGGCCGAGGGGGAGGGAAACGCGGGTGCGAGGAGGGGGCCGGGGGGGGGCTGACCAGGGCATGCTGGCTAGTAACGTCCGCATTCGGCACAAGCAGCCGCTCCGGAGCCGAATCTGGCCTACGCTCTTCTCCGACGCTAGGTATCCCGGTACGCCGGGGCTGAACGCAGCAGGGGCTCGGGCCATGCGGGTGTTTCCCCACCGTGACGGGCAGGCAGCTTTTCGCCCTGGCACGTCCCAAAGGAGCAAGACAAGACGCATGACTGCCCTGCCCTGGCACAAGGGGAGGAGGGGCCTTCGCGGCCGTTGGTACCAGCGACGCCTGCGTCCAGAGCAGAGAGAAGGGGTGCGCCGGGACGCCAGGGAGCCGCGCTGGAAAGCCCTGGACTCGTCCACAGGTTAGGTATAAACAGGCGGCTTTAGGGGTGTCATCCGGGGAGCAAGGTGAACGGAACGACACCGCAGGGCATGGCTTCCCGGCGACTGGGATCGTACCGAGCCTCTATTCCTCCTCTAGCTCTCACGGACTTTTGGCAATTCCCCCCGACTGACGTGGGCCATTTCGGCCCCTGAATCTATTTCCTACCGAACCGAGGTCAAGCAACAGACGGTGCAATTTCCCACAGGGTGCAAAGAGCAGGCAGAAGGGTGCAAGAGCAAGTGTGCCAGAGAGAATACACAAGAGAGTGTCCGTTTGTGCGAGTACCTGAGTAATGAATGTGCAAGAGGCCACGCAAGAGTGTCAGTGTGCACATCAGAGTGCAAAAGAACGTGCAAGAGAAATAGTGTGTGCATAAGTGTGCATGACTCAGTGTGCAATGAGTGTGCAAGACAGCGTCAGCACCCACGAGAGAATGTGTGGGCATGAGTGAGTGTGCAAAAGAGAACACACAATAGAATGTGTGTACAAGAGTGGATGAGTGAGTGTGCACTGAACATGCGTGCAAGAACAAGCAAGCGAATGTTGATGTGCGCAGAAGCGTGCAAAAGAGAAACAGGGTGCGCATAAGAGCATGCACGAGTTAGCATGCAACAAGTGCGCAAGGCAGTGCACACAAGATAATGTGCATGCATAAGGGTGTGTTTGTGTGCAGTGTGCAAGAACCTGAGTGTGAAAAGAGCATGCACAAGACAGTGCGTGCAAGAATGTGCATAGGTGGGTGCAGAAGGAGGGCGTGCAAACTCACATGCCAAAGAGAGCATGTGAGCGTGCAAGAGGGGGCCTGGGCGCTCCCCCCTGCGGCACCCCCATGCCTGCTCCTTTGCACGCCCGCCAGAGCGGCCAGGCGGGCAGGCCCTGGGCAGAGCCGGGGCTCGTACCTGACCAGAGGTGCAGGCCGTCGAAGCCGAAGGAGTACAGGTCGTCCCCCACGCCGTTGCCGCCCCAGCCCTCCCCGCCCCCGGGGTAGGGGCTGTAGCCCTCGGTCATGGCCCAGCCCACGCGCAGGTGGGTGGCCTGCGCCGTGACGAAGGGCTCCACGTAATCCACGATCAGCTCGTAGTACCACTTCTTGTACTGCGTCGAGCCCTCGTGCGTGCCCAGGAAGATGTTCGGGCGCATGCTGCGGGGGAGAGAGAAGGGGGAGGGTTAGCGCTGGGGAGGGAGGGGCTGGGGGGGCAGGAAGGGACCCCCCACTCCACCAGGGCACATTACACCTCTTGCAAACTACAAGGTGCTACCCCTCGCCCGGTGCTGGGATGCAGCCACCTCTGGCGCGGGGCTGTTTGTACAGGGACCCCTCGCCCGGTGCTGGGATGCAGCCACCTCTGGGGTGGGGCACAAGGGCGGTTAACAGCTGTTCGGGGCAGGAAGTGAGCCAGCCCCGCCCTCACCTGGTGACGTGGTTAATGAGATTGGTCTGCAGGAGCAGGTCGCGGCGGGGGAGCAGGTTCTCGGTGATGAGGTTCTGGTTGGAGCGCACGGCCACCCCGTTGCAGACGCACAGAGAGCAGAGCACGTCGAGCACCTGCCGGGACGGGGAGAGGAGACAGCGCCGGGCTCTCACCTGGGATATGGGACCCCAGCCCGGCCCCACCAGCCAGCCGCTGGACGCCCCAGGGAAGGGACCGAGTGCCATTCAAAACAGAGGGGGGGCGGATCGGGGGGTGGTTGGAGCTCCCTGCCCTGTGGCTAGTCCCTCCCCCCCAGGGCCCATAGGGGGCGGATCGGGGGGTGGTTGGAGCTCCCTGCCCTGTGGCTAGTCCCTCCCCCCCAGGGCCCATAGGGGGCGGATCGGGGGGTGGTTGGAGCTCCCTGCCCTGTGGCTAGTCCCTCCCCCCCAGGGCCCATAGGGGGCAGATCGGGGGCATGGCTGGAGCTCTCTGCCCTGTGGCTAGTCTCTGCCCCCCAGGGCCCATAGGGGGCAGATCGGGGGCATGGCTGGAGCTCCCTGCCCTGTGGCTAGTCTCTGCCCCCCAGGGCCCATAGGGGGCAGATCGGGGACATGGCTGGAGCTCCCTGCGCCGTGGCTAGTCTCTGCCCTCCAGGGCCCACAGGGGGCAGATCGGGGGCATGGCTGGAGCTCCCTGCGCCGTGGCTAGTCTCTGCCTCGCAGGGCCCATGGTGTGGGGGGAGCAGTGTGAGTTACAGCAGCCCAGGGGTTGCTCTAACTGACAGCAGGGGGCAGAGAGGGCCCCAAATGTGGAACCCCAACGGGGCCTTCCCACCTGTCCCTGCCCCCAAGGCAGGGACGGGAGAGCCGCGGATTCAGCCCCAGGGCTGCGGGCGACCTCACCTTGTGGTTGCGCCCGTGCTTGTCCAGCAGGGAGATGATGGATTTGATGTGGTTCTCCTGGATGATGTTGAGCACCTCGGGGCTCTCGATAAGGACGCAGTACAGCACCTCCAGGATCCCTGGCGGGGGGGGACTGAGCCGTGAGTCCGTGTGCACGCGTGACCGTGCAAGTGTCACACACGCACCCGGGGGCGGGAGGGGAGCGTGTGCACCGCTCGGCGTGGCCACAAGGGCGAGCGTGCCCCGGGATCCGCACGGGCAGAGACCCAGCCGCCCCACGCTGCCCCGCGCACAGGTCTGGATTCACGTATCGGCTCCCATGTGCACACGTACCGCCGGGCGCGTCCACACAGGCACCGCACGGATCTGCGGGGAGCACACGCGTGTGTCTCCGTGCCTCCGCCCACGCCTTGGCCAGGCAGGGGAGGTCCCAGCCGTTCGACTCGCCGCCCTGGACGCGGCCCGGGAGAGGGCACGACCCCCCCCACACTCGCCCCGCCCCGGCCAGGGGCCCTCATCCCGCCCAGCTCCCGCCCCCCCGTCCTGCCCAGCCTCACCGGAGGAGGCCTCCAGCCGGTCGAGCTTGCTGACCAGCCAGTCCAGGTTGCTGGAGAAGAGGGCGCAGTTGGAGCGGTTGCCCCGGATCAGCGAGGCTGCGGGGCGAGAGACGGGCCGTCAGCCGGGGGGCACCCCAGAGCAGGACCCTCCCTCCCGCCCCTCCGCCCAGCGGGCGGGCCCACGGCTCAGCATGGGGAAATCCAGCAGCTGGGGCCGGTTTCTGCCCCGGCCCCGCCTGGGCCAGCCGCTCTCCGCAGGGCAGGCCCCATCGCTACGCCCACACGCAGCCCCCCGGCCTCCCCCAGCTCCGCGGACCCGGCCCTCCACCGGGGAGAGAGGGGGCGAGGATCCCACGCACCCAGCAGCTCGTACAGCAGGTTGACGATCTCCTTCCAGGACTCGGCCGCCTCCTCGCCCGCGAACTCGGCGAAGTGGGCGGCCGTGCTGTACAGGTTGAGGCGGTCGATGCAGTTCAGCACCAGCGTGATCATGCCCTGCGGGGAGCCGAGCGCAGCCGTCACCCCCCAGGGCACCAGCCCCCCAACCCGCCAGGGGCTGAAGCCCTCCCTCCCCCCACCAGCAGAGACCCCCCTTCAGGCCCCCTCCGCTGGCTCCTGTCCCCTCCTGCCCATCCCAAAGCTTACCCTGCCACTGAGATGCAGCCACCTCTGGGGTGGGGTGGGGCAGCTGTTTACACAGGGATCCCTCGCCCACGGCTGAATGTCGCTTCCTGCCGCACAGCGCCCCCTAGCACCGCATTGGAGCTGGCGCTGACTGCGAGGGGACAGCGCCCCCTACTGAGCCCCCCATAGCACAGTGCCTCCTAGCACTGCCCTAGACTGCCGGGGGAGAGTTCCTGCAGTGTGAGAGGACACGTCCCACCCCCGTACTGACCCCGTGGCCCCCCCACGCTGACCCCACTCCCTCCCTCTGCGCTGGCCCCGTGCCCCCCGCTTCCCACTGACCTCCTCCTGGAAGAGGTTCTGGCGGCTCTTGAGTGAGCGGAGCCGGCCCTGCTTCTCCTCATGCCGCAGCTCCTCCTCCGGGTGCTGGAAGTAGGCGATCAGGTCCCGAAGGCTCAGGATCATCCCGTCGATGGGCATCGCGGCCCCGGCGCCCGCCTTGCCCTTCCCGCTCAGGCTGTCCAGGCCCCTGCCAGCACCGCGGAGGGAGGGGGTCAGCCTAGCCCCACTGCCCAACCCTGCTCGGGGCTGATCCCACCGCTCACACCAGAAGGCAAAGGGCCAGAGTCCGGCAGGGAAGGCAGTGGACTTGGGGGAGCTGAGGGAGGCTGGAGAGCCATCAGAAGCAGGGCAGATGGGGGGAGCCAGCCAAGGGGGGCAGCAAAGCAGTAGCAGTGGGAGGGAGCCAGGATGGGAGGCAGAGAGAAGGGGAGCTGAGGGGGTCCAGGGGCTTTGCTGGGGGAGGAGACAACGAGGGGGGTAAGAGGGAGATGTGGGAGCAAGGGAGACGGCGCAAGGTGCAGAGGCGAGGGGGTGCCTAGGAACGGGGCCTGCTCAGGGGCAGGGGAGAGACTGCGCCCACCCCCTCCCCAGCTCAGGGGTCCCCAGAGCGCGACCTGCTCCCTGCACCCCCCTGCAGACACCCAGGCCCGTTACTCGCCCCCTGGGGACTGGCCCCCAGAGCTGGCAGGGGGCACCAGCCAGGCTGCTCAGCATTCTGGGGGGGCAAACGGGGGGGGACACCAGAGCATCCACCCAGCCGACTGCGGGGGGACATGGTCATTTGAGAGATCAGCCCCCTCCCCGACCTTCACAGCCCCCCCAGCCAGGTCAAGCCCCCCCATCTCCAACCTCTGCCCGGGTTCTGCACACCACCACCCCCCGATCTCCAATGTCCCCCAGGGTTCGTCCCCTGCATTTCCCACAGACCCCTCTCCATGCTCTCCCCAGGGGTCAACCCCCAGCCCTGGAGCCCCCAGGTACCCCCCGGTTCGGCCCACCGGACGAAGTGGGTGTAGAGGCCGCTGGTGCTGTAGATGATGCGGGCAGCCTGCGACTCCTCGTGCTGGCACCGGGTCAGGGACAGGGCGTCGTCCATGTGCCCCTCCTGGTGCAGGATGGCCTGGGGGGTGGGCAGAGCCGTGGGGTGAGTGGGGAACGGGAACCCCTCGAACCCGGCCGCCCCCTTCCTCTGGGCAGCCCCAGGGAACCGCCCAGTGTGTCCTGCCCACCCCCCTTCCTCTGGGCAGCCCCAAGGACCCCCCCCCCCCGGCGCGTCCCGCCAGCCCCCACCTTCCTCTTGAGCAGCCCCAGGCGCAGGGCCTTGGCGTCGGGGGCGGCGTACGTCAGCCACAGGCCGCTGGCCGCATGCTGCACGAAGCACATGGTCTCGCCGTACTTGATCTCGGCGGCCCCCATGCCCTCCACGTCCCGCTTGGGCGCCACGTCCAGCTTCTCCTGCGGGGGGGGGCGAGAATGGGGGGGAGGGGGGCCGTGAGTGGGGGGAGGGGGTGCTGGGAACTGGGGGAGGAAGGGGCGCCGGGATTGTGGGGGGAGGGGGTGCCATGGGCCTGCCATGGGTGTGAGTGGGAGGGGGGCGCTGTGAGTGTGGGGGAGGGGGTGCGCCATGAGTGTGGGGGGAGGGGGTGCCATGGGCCTGCCATGGGTGTGAGTGGGAGGGGGGCGCCATGAATCAATCCTGAAGCACTTACACGAGAGAAAAGTGATCAGGAACAGTCAGCATGGATTCACCAAGGGAAGGTCATGCCTGACTAATCTAATCGCCTTCTATGATGAGATTACTGGTTCTGTGGATGAAGGGAAAGCAGTGGATGTATTGTTTCTTGACTTTAGCAAAGCTTTTGACACGGTCTCCCACAGTATTCTTGTCAGCAAGTTAAAGAAGTATGGGCTGGATGAATGGACTATAAGGTGGGTAGAAAGTTGGCTAGATTGTCGGGCTCAACGGGTAATGATCAATGGCTCCATGTCTAGTTGGCAGCCGGTGTCAAGTGGAGTGCCCCAAGGGTAGGTCCTGGGGCCGGTTTTGTTCAATATCTTCATAAATGATCTGGAGGATGGTGTGGATTGCACTCTCAGCAAATTTGCGGATGATACTAAACTGGGAGGAGTGGTAGATACGGTGGCAGGTAGGGATAGGATACAGAGGGACCTAGACAAATTGGAGGATTGGGCCAAAAGAAATCTGATGAGGTTCAATAAGGATAAGTGCAGGGTCCTGCACTTAGGACGGAAGAACCCCATGCACCGCTACAGACTAGGGACCGAATGGCTCGGCAGCAGTTCTGCAGAAAAGGACCTAGGGGTGACAGTGGACGAGAAGCTGGATATGAGTCAGCAGTGTGCCCTTGTAGCCAAGAAGGCTAATGGCATTTTGGGATGTATAAGTAGGGGCATAGCGAGCAGATCGAGGGACGTGATCGTTCCCCTCTATTCGACATTGGTGAGGCCTCATCTGGAGTACTGTGTCCAGTTTTGGGCCCCCCACTACAAGAAGGATGTGGATAAATTGGAGAGAGTCCAGCGAAGGGCAACAAAAATGATTAGGGGACTGGAACACATGACTTATGAGGAGAGGCTGAGGGAACTGGGGTTATTTAGTCTGCAGAACAGAAGAGTGAGGGGGGATTTGATAGCTGCTTTCAACTACCTGAAAGGTGGTTCCAAAGAGGATGGATCTAGACTGTTCTCAGTGGTAGCAGATGACAGAACGAGGAGTAATGGTCTCAAGTTGCAGTGGGGGAGGTTTAGGTTGGATATTAGGAAAAACTTTTTCACTAGGAGGGTGGTGAAACACTGGAATGCGTTACCTAGGGAGGTGGTGGAATCTCCTTCCTTAGAAGTTTTTAAGGTCAGGCTTGACAATGCCCTGGCTGGGATGATTTAATTGGGGATTGGTCCTGCTTTGAGCAGGGGCTTGGACTAGATACCTCCTGAGGTCCCTTCCAACCCTGATATTCTATGATTCTATGAGTGTGGGGGGAGGGGGCGCCATGGGCCTGCCATGGGTGTGAGTGGGAGGGGGTGCGCCATGAGTGTGGGGGGAGGGGGTGCCGGGATAGTGGGGGGAAGGGGCGCCATGGGTGTGAGTGGGAGGGGGGGCGCCGGGAGTGTCGGGGGAGGGGGGCACCGTAAGCGTGGGGGGAGGGGGGACAGGTGGAAACTTCAAGACAAGTTTTTGGGTCCGACCCCCGCCCCCCGCAGCCTGGCGCCCCCCCCCGCCCCGCGCTCACCTTGGAGGCGCGGAAGCAGAAGGCCGTGGCCTTGGTGTTGGCTTTCTCGGCGTCCACCACGACCAGCCCCTTCTCCTCGGACAGCCCCAGGTAGCGCCCGGTGGTGACGTGCCGCGCCCGGAACAGCTGCCCCCACCGCATGTAGCTCCCGCTCCAGCTGCCGGGGGGGGGGGGGGGAGAAACCCAGTGCTAGTGCCACACGCCGGCTCTGGGCCCCCCAGCTCCACGGGATGTGGGTCATCCCAGCCCCACCGGCCCCCATCGCCGGGACCCCCCCTTCCCGCCCGCTGGATTCAAACCCACCCCCCGACCTCCCCAGTCGGTACAGTCCCCAACCTCCCCCGGTCCCTAATTCCTCCCCGGTCCGTACAGTCCCCCACCCCCCCGGTCCCTAATTCCTCCCCGGTCCGTACAGTCCCTCACCCCCTGGTCAATACAGTCCCCCAGGTCTACACAGTCCCCCACCCCCGGTCAATACAGTCCCCTACGTCCGTACAGTCCCCCACCCCCTGGTCCGTACAATCGTGTCCCCACCCCAACCCCAGCCTAAACAGTCACTCACTTCCCTGTCCATACAGTCCCTGATCCTCCAGTCCATGCAGTTCCCCCCACCCCGGGCCATACAGTTGCCCACTTCCCTGTCCATACAGTCCCCGTCCACACCCCACATCATCCAGCACCATCATCTCAGCTCACACCATCGTCCCAGGCCGGCGCCCCCTTTCTGGGCGGGGGGGTGGGGAGCAGAACCTGCGATTCCCCTACCTGATGCGCAAGGGCTCCAGCCTCCAGAGGGAGCGGGCGTGGGTGCAAACGGTGCCGCCCTCATAGTTCACCACCCTGCGGACGAGAGGGGAGGAGCGTTGGGCGGGGGGGGGGGGGGGGGGGGGGTAGAACGAGCCATCCCCCCCCCATCCATGGGAGTGCAGGCCAGATCCGGCCACCCTGGCTCGCCACAGAACAGGCCGATCTCGCTAGAGACCCAGTCGGGCCCCATCGGAGACAGGCCCTGATGCTGTCGATTGTGTGATGGCAGCCCCTAAAGGTACCGACGGAAACTGGGGTTGCCCCCACTGGGATGGACACTGCACAGCCTCCGCCCCGCCCCCCCCGACTGATATCGGGGCTTCTCACTGGGCCGGGTGCTGCACTGAGAGACAGTCCCTGCCCCAAAAAGCTTGCAAAAGGTGGGAGGGGAAACTGAGGCACGGAGAGGGCTGTGACTCGCCTGAGGTTGCCCAGCAGGGCGGGGCAGAGCCAGGAATAGAACCCAAAAGCCTTCCCCCTCCCCCTTGTCCAGCGCTGCCCCTCCCCTGGGTCACACGACCACGTCGCTCCGCAGCCCCCCGCCCAAGGCAGGGACCCCCAGGCCACACCCTTAGCTCGACCTCCCAGCACCGAAGGCCACAGGTTCGAGCCCCGCTGGGGTGGGTGTCGAATTGTTCTCCGGGCCGTACCTGCGCTCCTCCTCACCCTGCTCGCTGGTGGAGATGGTGAGGCATTCGTCCATGTGCCCGTGGAAGAGACGCATGACGTGACCCCCCGTCACGTACCCTGGCAGGAGAGGAGAAACCATCAAATATCAGTGCAAGGGAGGGGAGGGCCAATGACTCAGGGAACCCAGGAGTCCTGGCTCCCAGCCACTCCCTGCCCCCCGCCCACTCTAACCACCAGATCCGACTCCACGCTCAAAGCTGGGATAGAACCCAGGAGTCCTGACCCCTCTCCCTTCTCTCTCCTATCAGAGAGGCAGGGAGTTGCCTCTACCCAGGGACCTGCAGCCCCCCAGCTGCTAGGGTCATGGCCGCAGGCTCAGGGGCCACCCCCAGGGCTGGCATGGGACAGGGGCTGAGGGATCCCCGGGAACCCACAACCCCTGGGAGCAGGGCAGGGGGGAACTGACCTTCCTCGCAGCCCGAGCAGATGGGGTTCATGTTCCAGAGGGTCTGCATGAATGAGGCATCGGCCTGCAGGTCCCCGCTGGCCGTGGAGAGGTGCTGGGAGGGGGAAGAGAGACAGAAAGGCAGGGCAGGTCAGCAGAGAGCCAGGGGAGACAGCTGGAACAGCCCCCCGGGTGCTGCCTACACCAGCGCGAACCCAGGAGTCCGGGCCCAGAACCACCTGCCTCTCCCACCTACCTGTACCTGGGTCTTGTCATTGGGTCGGCAGACACACACACAGGGGGCTTGCACACCCAGCCTGGTACACACGCGCATGCCCCCTTGCATACATCCAGACACACAACCCCTTGCACACGTGCAAACACATCCATGCCCCACGTGTGTGCACGCACACAACACACATGCAGGCAGGCAGGCACGCACGCACACCCGTGTGCACGGCCCTACTCACCAGGTAGCGCTCGGAGGAGACGCTGACCAAGATGAGGTCGTCCCCGACTCGAACCTTTTCGCCCTCCGACCGCTGCTTGGAGGCGGGGTGGATGGTCCACCAGCAGGCTTCCCCTGGGGTCGGGACAGACAGGGCGCGGGTGCGGCCAGCAGCCAGGGGGGCAGGGAGGGGATGGGCCCAGGGACAGCTCTGGCTCCCCTCCCAATTCTCAGGGCCATCCCCTTGGGCACCGCGAAGTCTGGAACATGGAGACCACCCTGCCCTGGACCCTCCCACCAGCCCAGGGCACCAGGGCAGGAACCTGGCCCTACTGGGGCACAGGTCCCATGGACTGCAACAGGGACGGGACTCACCCCATGGGGGCACAGCCCAGCAGCTGGGAACCCCCACCCCCTCTCTGGGAACTGGGGGCATGCGGGTGTCCCACTCCACCATCTCTCTTTAGTCTGAGCAGAGCCAGGTGTCGGCTGAGCCCCCTTGAGGGTTTGCCAGCTGACCAAGGGGCTCTGCACCCGAACCCCTGGGGTCAGGGAGTCAGGGCTTAAGGGTCACCCAAGCAAGGAGGCGTTGCCGACCCAGCAGGAAGGTGGCAGGCGTCTGCGGCTGGCACAGGCCCCTCAGCCGGGCAAACGCGGACAAACCATGACAGTATGAATGGAAACGCTTGGCAGCTACACAGCGCTGCATGCTGGGTGTGACGAAGCGGGACTGTTCTTAACGCTTCCTCTGAATACTGTGTGGGTGCCTCAGTTTCCCCTAGGCATTAGGTAAGTCTCTAGGTGACGGGATAAGGGGGTGTAGTTGTTGCAGAGCAAAGGGCCAGGGTATCTAAATGGCAACACTCTGTCTCCTGGCCACTGATATCATGGAAAATCATGGAGCAGGTCCTCAAAGAATCAATCCTGAAGCACTTGCATGAGAGGAAAGTGATCAGGAACAGCCAGCATGGATTCACCAAGGGAAGGTCATGCCTGACTAATCTAATCGCCTTTTATGATGAGATTACTGGTTCTGTGGATGAAGGGAAAGCAGTGGATGTATTGTTTCTTGACTTTAGCAAAGCTTTTGACACGGTCTCCCACAGTATTCTTGTCAGCAAGTTAAGGAAGTATGGGCTGGATGAATGCACTATAAGGTGGGTAGAAAGCTGGCTAGATTGTTGGGCTCAACGGGTAGTGATCAATGGCTCCATGTCTAGTTGGCAGCCGGTGTCAAGTGGAGTGCCCCAGGGGTCGGTCCTGGGGCCGGTTTTGTTCAATATCTTCATAAATGATCTGGAGGATGGTGTGGATTGCACTCTCAGCAAATTTGCGGATGATACTAAACTGGGAGGAGTGGTAGATACGCTGGAGGGGAGGGATAGGATACAGAGGGACCTAGACAAATTGGAGGATTGGGCCAAAAGAAATCTGATGAGGTTCAATAAGGATAAGTGCAGGGTCCTGCACTTAGGACGGAAGAACCCCATGCACCGCTACAGACTAGGGACCGAATGGCTCGGCAGCAGTTCTGTGGAAAAGGACCTAGGGGTGACAGTGGACGAGAAGCTGGATATGAGTCAGCAGTGTGCCCTTGTTGCCAAAAAGGCCAATGGCATTTTGGGCTGTATAAGTAGGGGCATAGCGAGCAGATCGAGGGACGTGATCGTTCCCCTCTATTCGACACTGGTGAGGCCTCATCTGGAGTACTGTGTCCAGTTTTGGGCCCCACACTACAAGAAGGATGTGGATAAATTGGAGAGAGTCCAGCGAAGGGCAACAAAAATGATTAGGGGACTGGAACACATGACTTATGAGGAGAGGCTGAGGGAGCTGGGATTGTTTAGTCTACAGAAGAGAAGAATGAGGGGGGATTTGATAGCTGCTTTCAACTACCTGAAAGGGGGTTCCAAAGAGGATGGCTCTAGACTGTTCTCAATGGTAGCAGATGACAGAACGAGGAGTAATGGTCTCAAGTTGCAATGGGGGAGGTTTAGATTGGATATTAGGAAAAACTTTTTCACTAAGAGGGTGGTGAAACACTGGAATGCGTTACCTAGGGAGGTGGTAGAATCTCCTTCCTTAGAAGTTTTTAAGGTCAGGCTTGACAAAGCCCTGGCTGGGATGATTTAACTGGGACTTGGTCCTGCTTCGAGCAGGGGGTTGGACTAGATACCTCCTGAGGTCCCTTCCAACCCTGATATTCTATGATTCTATAGCCTGGGCCCTTCCCCCTACAAGGTGAGAGCTAAAGGGTTGGAGAACAAACAAATCCGGTGACCTCCTGGCCGGGAAAGGGACAAAGCCCAGAGGAGTGGGGGCTGGAGGGAGTTTCAGTTTGGAGCTGGCTGGGACATGGAGTGAAGGGCTGATGTGGCTGTCTGGCTCCCTGCCCCCCAAAATGGACCCAGCTGAGGGGTCCTGCTCTCTGCACCTACAAGCTCTGTTTTAGACCATGTTCCTGTCGTCTAATAAACCTCTGTTTTACTGGCTGGCTGAGAGTCACGTCTGACTGTGAAGTTGGGGGGCAGAACCCTCTAGCTTCCCCAGGAGCCCGCCTGGGCAGACTCGCTGTGGGAAGCGCACGGAGGGGCAGAGGAGGCTGAATGCTCCGAGGTCAGCCCCAGGAAGGTGGAAGCCGGGTGAGCTGTTTCCCCTGGAGACAGGCTGCTCGCAGAGAGGAGACTTCACCAGAGTCCTGACTGGCTTCGTAGGGAGCAGTTCCAGAGCATTGCCCAGGGACTCCGTGACACTTGGCAAGTGGGAAAACTGAGGCACAGTGCGGGGCAGGGACTTGCCGCAGGTCACACGGTGATCTGGGTCCAAGAAGGGGTGGGATCTAATGCTGGGAGCCAGGACTCCTGGGTTCTATCCCCGGCCCTGGGAGGGGAGTGGTGTCTAGTGGTTAGAGCAGGGGGGACTGGGAGCCAGGACTCCTGGGTTCTATTCCCCCTGGCTTGCTGGGTGAGCTTGGACAAGTCACTGCTCCTGTATGTGCCTCAGTTTCCCCAACAGCAGTGTCTGTGCAATACCACGCACAATCGAATCCCCGTCCATGGGTGTGGCTAAGGGCTACTACCATAATACACTTAATTAAGAGCAATGAAAATGTCCAGCATTGCAGTGGGTTCTGGTCCACGGCTGGGGCTCCCAGGTACTACTGTAATACACCTAAACAACCAGCTCCACGTTGCCCGTCAGCCCTCCCTCGCCCCTCCCGTACCTGAGGCGTTCTCCTGCAGCCCCACGTCGAAGGCCAGTTTGTCCGTCAGGGAGCGGGACGTGGTCAGGCAGCTCAGGTACTGTCAGGGCAGGAGGCAGAAGAGAAACGGAGGCAGCAGGGTGAGTAGGGAGTGGAGCTGGCACTGCCTGGTGGTGAGGACGTTGGCGTGGGAGCCAGGCCTCCTGGGTTCCCTGCCCAGCTCTGGGGGGAGAGCGGGGTCTAGGGGTTAGAGCAGGGAGCCAGGCCTCCTGGGTTCCACCCCCGTCTTTCGGAGGGTGTGACGGCGGGGGGGGGATTTTCTCACTGGGTGTGCGTCTCAGTTTCCCTGTGTAGCGAGGGGGTTTGCTGTTGCAGAGGAGCAGGAGTGACCTCGCCTGGCTGGGGGACCCCAGACAACCCCTTGGAAATTGGGTGCCCAGCAACTAGTGCCTGGGACCCCCCCCCCCAGATTGGGAGCCACCCGGCTCTGGCCAGGAGGCTGGAAACGGGCTGAGGGGAGAGGACCCCCTGACCTGACCTGACCTGCCCAGCCCAGCCGGGTGGGGTCCAGCCAGCAGGGGAACAAAGGTCCCATGGCCTGTTTATCTGGGACCTAAGACAAAGGATGGAGGAGGAGCTGTTGGGGGAGGGGACATAGGGGGGTCGGCTGGACTGGGGACAAGGAATAGCCGGAGCCCACCGGAGCTGGGCCAGACCCAGCTGGCCGGGGCTGAGACTGGCCCTGCCTGGGCTGGGTCCAGATGTTCAATAAACCTCCCGTGAGATGCTGGTGGAGAGTCAGTGCAGGCTGGAGATCGGGGTGAGGGTCCAGGGGGCCCAGAGTGAGGGGACTCCCTGAGGGGGCCCACGGCAAAGAGAGGCTGGCTGGAGGCTCAGAGGTGCGGCCCCAGAGAGAGCGAACCCCCAAGAAGGGGGGGATCCTCTGAGTGAGCGGGATCCTCCCTGGGGCCATATGGAGCCGAGAGAGCCCGGGGCTCGGGAGTCCGTGCGGGGAAGGGGCTCTCGACAGGAGTCCAGGCTCAGCCGGACACGCTGCGGAGAGACGCGGGGCTGCGGAAGGGGGCCGGAGGGCTGCCCCGGGGTGGCTCACGTCTGGCATTTGCTCCTGGCAGAGACGTGCGGTGCCCCGTCGCCCCTTGGCATTCCCCAGCATGGAACGCATTACGCGGGTGTTTAAAATAGAGCCGCCCGGCCTGGACGCCTGCGAAGCAAAACAGCCCCAGCTGTTGGCAGGACCCTGGAGGGCGAAAGGTTGCAGGGCCCTGGCAGGGGCCCAGGCAGAAAGGCATTCGGGTGGGTTTTTCACCGGCACAGAAAGAAGCCAGGGGAGGAAAATGAGGCAGAGAAAGGCCGCTGGAAGAGCAGCACCGGAAAACAGCACAGCGCCACCATCCCCTGCGCCAGGCGAGTGCCCAGTGCCTTGGGCGCCCCGGGGGAGCTGCAGGAGGGAGCAGTGTCTGCCCTGCTGGCCCACGGAAAGGAGTGATGCCGTGCCAATGCTGAGAGATACCCCTGGGGACCACCCAGCCACGAGACCCCACTCAGCTGTGACGTCCCACCCAGCACGCGTCCCCACCCTGCACGCACCCCAGCCGCTGGGCCCATCACCCCGGCGTCCCACCCGGCACGCGTTGTAGATAAATCTCTGCATTAAGCAGGATAGCTCAGTGGTTTGAGCATTGGCCTGCTAAACCCAGGGTTGTGAGTTCAATCCTTG
Source organism: Chelonia mydas (assembly GCF_015237465.2). Classification (NCBI taxonomy): domain Eukaryota; kingdom Metazoa; phylum Chordata; order Testudines; family Cheloniidae; genus Chelonia; species Chelonia mydas. The sequence goes on along the minus strand of NC_051263.2, from coordinate 2,704,276 downwards.
AGGGGGCCATTCAGGGATCTGGGGCAAAAGTTGGGGATTGGTCCTGCTTTGAGCAGGGGCGTGGACTAGATGACCTCCTGAGGTCCCTTCCAACCCTGATATTCTATTCTATGATCTTCACATAACTTTCATTTGACTTTGTATTATGCCTCTATTTTCATCCAACTTTGTATCAGATCCTTATATAGAAAACTTTGTACTGAGCCTTGGCATAATGTTAAAAAAAATATCTTTTTGCTATAAGCAGAATAAGATCTTCCCGCACCCTTTTGATCAACTGCCCTGTTGACTGAACGAGGTGTGAATGAATGAGGCGGGGAAGGCCGGCACCTCCAGCCAGCTGCAACAGTTGGAGAGGGGATGGAAGCCAGACCCAAGAACAATAAAACTTCTCAAGTGGGCTCGCTAAAGGAGAGCCGACATAGTGACGGCCTTGGGGATTAGAAGCCAGCACCTTCGTTTGGGAACACCCTCTTTGAACAGCACGGGGGCAACACCCAGAGGGAAGCAGCACAAAGGACTGCGGGACACAGACCCAGATTTTGAATGGGATGCGCGGGAAGCTGCTATAAAAGTGAGGTGTCTTGCAGCAGGACCCTGGGTCTCGTCTTGTCAGCAGGGGAGCATCGATCCGGATCGGCAGAAGCCCCGGCTCCACCCCTCCTCCATCTAACTCACCTGGCCAGTGAAGTTAAGGGGAGCAACTAGTTGGTAACAACAACCAGACGGAGTGTGTGTGCGTGTGTGTGTGTGTGATATATAGATCATACGCATATGATACAGTGTTAATTGATATATGTATTACCAATAAAGGTAGTGCTTGCCTTATTCCCCCTGAGAAGATCCTGTGCAGTACTTTAAGTTCAACAGCGTCCCCACCCTGCACCGCACCCCAGCCGATGGGCCCATCACCCCGGCGTCCCGCCCGGCACGCGTCCCCACCCCACACCGCACCCCAGCCGCTGGGCCCATCACCCCGGCGTCCCGCCCGGCACGCGTCCCCACCCTGCACTGCACCCCAGCCGCTGGGCCCATCACCCCGGCGTCCCGCCCGGCACGCGTCCCCACCCTGCACCGCACCCCAGCCGCTGGGCCCATCACCCCGGCGTCCCGCCCGGCACGCGTCCCCACCCAGCACCGCACCCCAGCCGCTGGGCCCATCACCCTGGCGTCCCGCGTACCAACCCTGCACCGCACCCCAGCCGCTGGGCCCATCACCCCGGCGTCCCACCCGGCACGCGTCCCCACCCTGCACCGCACCCCAGCCGCTGGGCCCATCACCCCGGCGTCCCACCCGGCACGCGTCCCCACCCTGCACCGCACCCCAGCCGCTGGGCCCATCACCCCGGCGTCCCGCCCGGCACTCGTCCCCACCCTGCACCGCACCCCAGCCGCTGGGCCCATCACCCGGCGTCCCGCCCGGCATGCTTCCCGGCCCGGCATGCATCCCCACCCTGCACTGGGCCCATCACCCCGGCGTCCCGCCCTACTTTGCGCTGCTCCCCCCCTGCCCCCCATCACTCACCATGGAGCTGTGAGAATGGCGGAGCAGGATGGCATGGCCGTAGAGCAGGGTCCTGTGCCCGCCGCCCTGTGAAGACTGGGGTGAAGCAGACAAGAGGAGGTGACCGTCAGCGAGGGAACTCAGCGCCTGCCGAAGGACGGGTGAGACCAACAACCCGGGGAGCAGCCGGAGGGGCTAATAACAGCGTTGAGACCTGCTGAACTCATCTCACTGGGGACCAACTTACCGCTGACATGAGCTGGATTCAGACCAGCGACTCAGGGCTCCCGGGTGCCACCGCCCATGAGCGATGCCGCCCTCCCCTCTGTCCCTCCCCCCCAGCCCACGGCACCCACCCAGCCTCTGAGCCCCGAGAATCCGGCCCAGGGTAAACGGGCCAGGACAGCGCGCGGCCCGGCTGACCTGACATGACATCGAGCCCTTGTCTCTCTCCCCGGGCATGCGAGGGGCTGGGGGCAGTGGCATCCCCCCTACGTCAGCTCCCCCACGGGAGCCAATGCTGCCCCTTCCCCACCCCCACGCTGTCAGAAGGAAAGGCCACGCCCTGCCGGCTGGAGTCCTGGTACAGGTCAAGTCTGGCACGGGAGATGCTGGATACCAGGCGAAACCCCCTCCCCCCTACGCCCACTGGCCCACACGCGGTTCCTGTTATTACATGGCACCTGCCAACCGAACACTATCTATTGGCACCATGAATAATAACGGCTCCGGTTCTCCAGTCCATAGCCCGGATTACTAGAGAATATACGGTCATTATTTTACGGATCATATTACTAGAATATATACAGCCAGTCCGGGGCAGGCCGTATTGTTCGAGCACACGCGGTCTCTATTGCATGGGCCATATTACTCGACTACACATGGTCTTTATTGTACAGGCCTTATTACCAGCGTATCTACGGGGATTATTGCAAGGGCCAGTTATAGGGCCATCCCGCTACGTGTGATCATTATAACATGGGCCATGTCACGTGGTCACTACATGGTCCCTATTACCATGTATGATCATATAATATGGCTTATTATATGATTATTAAACAGGCATATGACCATATAGGAGGACTGCTGCACGTTATGCCCACATTATTGCCCGGGCCATATTGCTGTATATGATCTGTGTTACATGGGCCATCTCATATAGTCAATATTGCCCGGGCCCCATTGCTGTATATGGTCAGTGTTATGCAGGCCATCTCATATAGTCAATATTGCCCGGGCCCCATTGCTGTATATGGTCAGTGTTATGCAGGCCATCTCATATAGTGAATATTGCCCGGGCCATATTGCTGTATATGGTCAGTGTTATGCGGGCCATCTCCTACAGTCAATATTGCCTAGGCCATATTGAAGTAATATGACCAGTATTACGTGGGCCTGGCATGCGCCTTATTTCACAGGCACTATATTAAGCTGCTGGTGGCAAGGGCCATATTGTTCTATATGTGCATGGTACCACTCTGTTATAGGAGCGCTCCTGCCCCCTCTGCCGTGCGCCGTCTCAACCCACAGCTAGTAGATTAAAGAGGCTCAGAGAGACCCTGCATCAGAAACCTCCACTCCCAGCATGCCGAGCGAGGCCATGGGGCAGACCAAACGTGCTGCCCCAGCCCACCCCCCGCACCTGCACAGTGCCCCACGCCGGGGGGCTCAGCCTGTTGGCATTTAGGGACCATGCGGTGAAGGGAGGGATGGTGGAGGATGGGATCAAAACAGCACCGCAACTAGGAATGGGAGGGGCTAGTGGGGGAGGAGGGGTCACGGGGAGATGGAGCGAAGGATGGAAGGGGGTGTCGGGGTGTGGGGGGGGGCTGCCAGGAAGGAAAGGGTTACTCAGGGGAGGCACTGGGGTTTCCACCTTGTCTCAATCGGGGTAAAAGGGGAATCACGGAGGCTCCTTTGTTCCCACCACCCAACTCCACCCAGGGATCCCGAAGCACGGCCCAAACATGGCCACTGCACTGCATGGTTCGTGAAAGACCCCTCGCCTGGCACTGGGATGCAGCTGACTCTGGGGTGGGGCATGGGGGCCGTTTGTACAGGGACCCCTCACCCAGTGCTGAGATGCAGCCATTTATTGGGCAGGGCATGGGGGCTGTTTATACAGGGACCCCTCACCTGGCGCTGAGATGCAGCCACCTCTGGGGTGGGGCACAGGGGCTGGTTATGCAGGGACCCCTTGCCTGGCGCTGGGAGTTAGTGGTTAGAGCAGGAGAATTGAGAGTCAGGACTCCTGGGTCCCCTTTCTAGTTTTGCCACGTACTCAGTGCGCGGCCTCAGGCAAACACTGGCCTGGCGCGGAGGCCGTGGGGCAGCATCCGATTGGCAAAGCACTCGGAGACCCTCCGGCGGCCAGGCAAAGGGGCACGATCAGCATCGTCCCCTGGGACGCAAATCAAGGGGGTTTGTGGGAGATTGAGGAGACAGTGTCCGCCCTGCCCCCATGGGAACGGCCCTTGGGGGGCTCTAGCCGAGATAGCAGGGGTCCCGTTTGGCTGCCCTAGCTCCGAAGGGGGCGCTCCGTTCTCAGGGGAGTAGGTGGGAACCCCAGCGGATGCCTGTGAGAGACGGGTAGGGGGTGTTTAGGAAGGGGAGGGTCACTGCAGTGAAATCGGCACATACCCACTTGTCCAAGTCGACACCCTAGAGCGTCGGCAGATGGGTGGAGAAGCAAAGGAGAGAGAAAGGGAGAAGAGATGAACCGACCGCCTGCCGGGGGGAGGGAGCGGGGGCTGGCTGGGACCCCCATCCAGGGCACTGCAGACCCCCCCTGCCAGCGCTGCCTCTCCATGAGCAAAAGGCACAGGATAACCCACGGGCAGAGGGTGAGGGGACAAGGGGACACAGCCAAAAGAGCTGCCTGAGCCAGGCCTTTTCCTCCCAACTCGCCGGCGGCCTGGGGAACTCCCCGCCACTAGAGGTTCCTGCACTCGGCAAGGTTAGCGAAAAGGCGGGGCATCAATGCGGAGCCCAGCCAGAGAGAGAGAATGGAGGGGGGCCCAGAGGAGCCAGGGGGCCTCGGAGGGCTGCTCGTCATGGGGGTCAGGCGGGAACATCCCATGGGGCAGGGGTTCTGGGCCATTCCTCGGAAGCAGCCGGTGACAGGACAGTGGGTTGGATGGGGCCCTGGTTCCGCTCCAGCCCCGAGATTCGCCCTGCATCTCCCTTCCCTGATCGCTTCACTCCCCGGTTCTCCAGTCCCACAGCGCGGCCCCGCCCCCCACTGCCCCTCCCCGTCTCCCGCTCCACTCTCCAGCATCCACTGTACACCCCACTGAGCCCCAGACACCCGCAGGGCCAACAAGCACAGCCTTGGGAGGGGAAGAGGGCCTCCCGTTTCTCCCCCAGGCAATGCCCCCCCCAGCTCGTCCCCCCCGTCCCCCGCGCTCACCTCGCTGCCCACCTCCACGGTGTTCGCCAGCATCTCCTGCAGGGCGCGGACAGAGAGCGACTGCTCCAGGATGAAGCAGCAGATAGCCAGGTCCGGGGGGACATTCTGCGGGGAGGAGGGAAGAGGGTCAGAGGGGGCTCTGCCATCCCCAATGGGGAACCAGACACGCGGCCCTGGAGCCACAGCCCCAAGGGGAGTGGTGGGGGAAGAAGGAGAGGACTGGAGGTGATGCGTATGTCATAGCCCCTGCACTGCAACGGCCCAGGGGGATTCTCCCACAGGGGGCTGGCGCTTGTGGGAGAGGAAGGGGCTGAGGGAGCTGGGATTCTGGCTGCAAAGGTGGGTGGGAGATGGGGAGGGGTTCGGGCAGCAGGTTCGCGTTCCCCCGTCCCTGGCCCGGGGACCGGCGGGGACGGGGGCACCGAGGGCTCACCTGGGCGTTGGAGGTCGACTCCAGGAAGCAGAGGCGGTTGCCGAAGCCCTCGGCCGCCAGGCACATCTTGATCTGCTCCTTGAGGATGGTGGCGGAGCACTGCAGGACGACTTCATCCTCCTGGGGCAGGGAGAGACGGGGCGGGGGGCTCAGGACTCCTGGGTTCTATTCCAGCCTCGAGGAGGGGAGGGGGGGTCTAGTGGTTAGAGTATGGGGGATGGAGGTTGGGAGCCAGGGCTCAGGGGGAGCGGGGGGGGGGGTCTAGTGGTTGCGGGGGGAAGGAGAGGCTGAGAGCCAGGACGCCTGGGTTCTATCCCAGGTTCTGCCACTGTCTCACTGTGTGGACTGGGACGAACCCCTCGGTGCCCCCGTCCCGCACTGTGTAACATGGGAAGGGCCTGAGGGGGTGACAGGGGCTGGGGGTGGGCTACAGGGCCATGGGGGGGGCTGATAGGGGATGTGGTGGCTGACAGCCAGGGGAGGGGGGTATGGATCACCCCCACTCATGACCGTGCTATCGTTGGGAATCGAATCCAGGAGTCCTGACGCGCAGCCCGTTGCTCAACCCCCTAGACCCCGCTCCCCTTCGGTGCCAGTGGGGGGGGGGATTCCTGCAGAGCCCCCCACCGACCAAAACACAGTGAACGGTCCCTGCAGGTCCCCCCCAAATGCCCCCTCCCCTCTGCCCGGGGGGATCAGGGCAGGTTCTGCCCCTTAGGCCGGGACGTAAACAAGTCTCAGAGCAGCCACCAGTGCCCAGGCTTCAGCACCCGCGGGCACCTGGCCCTCCCCGTCAGTGGGGGGATCCCCCCCGCACCCTGGCTCTTCCCTACCCACTACACTCGGAGAGGCAGCCGGCCGCTCCAGCGGCATCAAACCGGAGTCACTCCGGATCTAGCCCAGCGCAGGCCAGGGCTAATTAGCCCCCTTCAGAGCGGGGCTGCGGGGGCGGGCGAAGGCTCAGACACAACAGAGACCCTGTAAGTGGGGGGGGGCACATTCAGTGAGCTACAGCAGCCGGCTGCCGGTGCTCGCTCGGAGCAGAACTCGTCGCCCGGGCGCCTGCCTACAGGCACTCATTAGCCGCGCACGCCAGGAGTTGGAGCGGGGGGCAGAGTGCCAGGACTCCTGGGTTCTCTCCCCAGCTCTAGGATGGGGGTGATGTCTAGTGGTTAGCGCAGGGGGCTGGGAACCAGGACGCCTGGGTTCTATTCCCATTCCCCACCCCTCACCCCGACTTCACCTCTGGGGTGAAGCGCGAGGGCTGTTTACACAGGGAACCCTCATCTGGCGCTGGGATGCAGCCACCTCTGGGGTGGGGAGCGGGGGGCTGGGGAGCAGCTGCCCTGCATTTTAAGACAGGAAGTGAAGGGATACCTCTTAAAGCCGCAAGGCGGGCAGAGCAGCCAAAGACATAGTGCTGAGGATGGTTGTGGGGTGGTGCTGCATTCGGGGGGGGGGAGAACCCCCTGCCACCCCCAGCATTGGGGGGCAGAGCTCAGCGCCCCGCAGCTCTCATGGCGGCCAGGTAGATGCAGCTCCCTCCCCACTGGCCCAGCCAGGCCCCATGGCCACCCCCAGACATGACTGCCCCCTGGCCCCTGCCAGCCCATCCCCACTGCTCGGCTCCCACCCACCTGCCTCCAGAGACCCATCCAAGCGCATCCCCACCCGCCAACTGCCCCCCCCCCCATGTAGGGTGCTCCCCGCCACTGCCCTGCCCGGGACAACTCGGGTTACAAGGCAGGTGCTATTTCCACAGGGGAATGTGCCGGGTCAGCACCCGCTGTGCTACCATTCCTCCCCCTGCGGGGAGCTCAGCCGCCCCGCGCCCACCGAGCCAGGGAACAGCAATGGGAGGCCTATCCCCTGCCCCCCGGCCTAGGGAGGGGGGTGGCACCTGTGCCTCCTGCATCTCCAGAGCCCTACCCACACCAGGCAGGCTGTTGCCCAGCGTCTGCCCCCACTGCGACTGCCCCATCCACGCCCCCGACCCCGGCCCCCAGGAATCAGCCTCCTCCAGGGCCTCTGTGTCCTCAATATGCCAGGGCAAGGGCACATGCTCAGGGGGTGGGTATTGTGTGTGGTACGGTAGCCCCTAGAGTCCCCCACTTAGATCAGGGTCCCATCGCGCCGGGCGCTGCAAGGACCCCAACCAAGATCAGGGCCCCATTGTGCCAGGTGCTGCAAGGACCCCAACCAAGAAAGAGTCCCTTCCCCACATCCATGGAACTCTGGCAGCCAGAGGAAGGACAATCATTCCCATTTTACAGATGGGGAAACTGAGGCCCATGGAGGCCAAGTGACTTAGCCAAGGTCAGCCAGGGAGTTAGTGGCATAGTGGCAGAGCCAGGGATTGAACCGAGATCCCCTGGCCCCAGTCTGATGCCGTAACCCCAAGGTCACCTCCCCTCTCAGCACAGAACCCCGGGCAGGAAGGGTACGCGGAGCCTCTGGCATGGGGGAATGGGGGACCATGGCATGGAGGAGGGGGTGGGGTTGCAGAGGGTCTCTGAACTAGCGGGGTGGGGGGCGGCCCCAGGGAGGCGGTGGGGGCCATCGAGGCCTGGCAGGAGTCCTGGCGTGTCAGTGACAAAGGCTGGGCCCTCTTGGGGCTTCAGCCCCCTCAGCCTCCTGCGAGGGGGATGAGAACGTAGCCCCGGGAGGCAAAGCGGCCGCCCAAGGGCACCCTGACCTGAGCAGTGAAGGAAACATCCAGCATCCCAGCCTGAGCCCTCCCTAGCCCCCCAGGAACAGCCCCCCAGAACAGATCTGCCTAGGGCCAGGGCTCCAGACTGCCGGGCCCCCCAGCAGCTAGACTCCAGCCGTGATGCGAGAGCCCGGCTCCGGGCTGGCAGGACCAAGCAGGTGGCAAGGAAGTAGGGGGCCAAGGTGGGGCCGTTCCCGCCCCAGCCCCACCTCCGCGCCCCCCGGAAAATGCCCGGGCGAGGGCAGATCCCCGGCCTGGGAAAGGCCGCCCGGCCCCCACCCGCGGCAGCTTCTGAAGAGATGCACGCGGCTCAAAATAGACGGCTCCTCTCCGGGGAGGGGGAGCAGCTATTACCGGCTCCGCGAAGCAATTACCGAGCCCCGGCCTGCCCCCCCCGCGGGCCCCCAGGCGCGGCACCGCCAGGGACCGGGCTTTGAGGACAAGATGGAAGAAAACGGGGATTTGGCTGCGCCCTCTCCACGCCCTTGAGAAACAAGGGGTGTGCTGGGCTTTTAAGGGCAGGGGAGTTTGGGGAGGTTTCTGGGACGAAATGGGACCCCCCCCCCATCACTCCCATCTCAGGCCGGAGGCTTATTTTTGGAGCCTGCACCTGTCAGACTCATTCCTGCACACCCAGCCACGCACATTGCTGCTGGTGCGGCCTGTGCTGGGGGGGGCGCGGAGCCCCCCCAGCCCTCCCCACTGGCACTCACACACACAGTCCTGGCTCCTGCTAGAGCCCACTCCCCTCCCAGAGCCAAGGAGAGAACCCAGGAGTCCTGGCTCCCAGCCCCCCCTGCTCTGACCACAGGTCCCCATTCCCTCCCCCCAGCTGCGGCTGCCCCCCGGGTCCTGCGGCAGTGTCACACGGGCGGGATATTTGGTTTCATGCACAAACCGGGAGGAAAATGTAGCCAGCAGCAGATTCCTCCTCTCCCTGCTGCGTCCCCCCCGCCGAACAGCTGCGCTGAATTTAGGACACGGCCCCCCCCCACCCCGCGCCGGCCCCGTCTTTTTTCAGCGCATGAAACCAAGTGCTTGTATTTCCTGCTGAAGGCACCGAGCGCTGGGGCAGCAGCCGGACGGACGGAGAATGTGGTGTAGACACAACCTCTGTCCCAGCTCCCTGCTCTAACCACTAGACCCCACTCCCCTCCCAGAGCTGGGATAGAACCCAGGAGTCCTGGCTCTCAGCCCCCCCTGCTCTAACCACTAGACCCCACTCCCTTCCCAGAGCTGGGATAGAACCCAGGAGTCCTGGCTCTCAGCCCCCCCTGCTCTAACCACTAGACCCCACTCCCCTCCCAGAGCTGGGATAGAACCCAGGAGTCCTGGGTCTCAGCTCCCCCCTGCTCTAACCACTAGACCCCACTCCCTTCCCAGAGCTGGGATAGAACCCAGGAGTCCTGGCTCCCAGCCCCCCTGCTCTAACCACTAGACCCTACTCCCCTCCCAGAGCAGGGGATAGAACCCAGGAGTCCTGGCTCCCATTCTGCCTCTGGGTTATTTCCTGGGCCCTGTGGGGATTTCTCTGGGACCAGGAGCCGCCAGCAGGGGGAGCCAACACACTGCAGCCCCTCCCCCACCACACTGCATCCCAGCCAGCCCCGCTCCCTCACTGCATCCCTAACCACGCTGCATCCCAGCCCCACTCCCCCACTGCATCCCCTCCCCCACCACACTGCAGCTCAGCCAGCCATGCTCTCCACTGCATCCCCTCCCCTACCGCACTGCATTCCTCAGCCCCGCTCCCCCACTGAATCCTTAACCACGCTGCATCCCAGCCCCACTCCCCCACTGCATCCCCTCCCCCACCACACTGCAGCTCAGCCAGCCATGCTCTCCACTGCATCCCCTCCCCTACCGCACTGCATCCCCAGCCCCGCTCCTCCACTGCATCCCTAACCACACTGCATCCCCAGCCCCAACCACACTGCATCCCAGCCAGCCATGCTCTCCACTGCCTCCCCTCCACCACAATGCATCCCAGCCCCGCTCCCCACTGCATCCCCTCCCCCACCACACGGCAGCCCAGGCAGCCATGCTCTTCACTGCCTCCCCTCCCCTACCGCACTGCATCCCAGGAAAACCATTTCCAAAACAAACAAAGGCCGGCTACCAACAGGCCCTGGGGATTCCCCTCCCCGCAGCCAGCACAGGTGGCCTCTCCCCTCCCCCTCCAACTGGTCACTGTCCCCCATCACCCTGCTCCTTTCTTCACCCCTTCCCCACCTCCTTCGCCTCTGTGGGGCAAGCCCCATCCACACACCCCACCCAGAACAGACACACGCCCCTTATTCCACTCCCTACATGCCCTCATTCCCTGCCACCCCAAGCCCTATGCGCCCCCCCCACACCACATCTCACCCCCACGTCCCCAGCTCTATCCCCATATGCCACACCCTGTCCCAAGCTCCACCCCCAGGCCTCAAGCTCCACCCCCATATGCTCCACACCCCCCTGCCCCCATCTGTTTCATTTCACTTAGAATGGTTATTAATCAGTACAGTTCCCCACACACGGGCAGCCCCCGTCCCTGCCCTACGGCGCAGTCAGGGCCAGACATCCCCCGAGCCAGGGCCAGGGAGCCAGACAGTTCCAGCACCAGCCCTGGCACCCCCCAGACAGGCCACAACCCAGACCGGGGCCCCGCAGGGATCCAACACCCGCAGGCCCTTTAACCCTTCCACGGGGCTGCACCCCAGAGCTCCCCTCCCCCCAGATTCCAGCCATCCTGATGAATGGAGCCAGCTGTCAACCCGGTTATATAAAGCTCAGAAATCTGAGACCTCGGCGGCTGAGGGTCCTTGCACACGCGCCCCACTTTGCACAACCCTCCTTCCTTGCACACACACCCCACTTTGCACAACCCTCCTTCCTTGCACACACACCCCGCTTCGTGCACCCTCTTTCCTCGCACACGTGCCCTGCTTCGCACAACCCTCCTTCCTTGCACACACACCCCGCTTCGTGCACCCTCTTTCCTCGCACACGTGCCCTGCTTCGCACACCCCTCCGTCCTGGCACAAACCAAATAGCACAACACAGACAGAAGTGACACCAGGTGCCTAAAGTATCCACCCAGAGGGGCTCAAGGGATTGGGCAGGGCTATTATTAGGTGTTTTACAGTAGTGCCCAGAGGCCTGGACAGAGATTGGGCCCGTTGTGTCAGGTGCTGCACAGCCAGGGCACAAGACACCCCGCAGCTCTCCCAGGAACACAGCTCGGGTCTGGAAGGCCCCTGGGTGGGAGCCAAGCAGGGGGATGGGTGGGAACCAGCTGCCCCCCCCCGCGACACCTGTTGGCAGCCACTTGCTCCTAGGCTCAGCAGGCCCTGCCGAGAGGACCTGGCGGGGGGGGGGGCAGGACGGGGCAGCGAGAACAGAGGGGAGGGGCTGAGCCAAACCCTGTCCCCCCGGGGGGCTGCTTTCTCTGCACTCCCATGGTATTTACGCCGCCTCCCCCCCCTCTAAAGTCAGCTAATTATCCCACGTCACCATGGGGGGGGAGGAGGGGGCCGGTTAGAGACAGGGGTTATCACAGAGCTCAAGGCAACTTCCCTGTCTGTCCCCTCTGCCCCCCAGGCTCCTTCCCCTCACCCCCATAGACTCCCACCCCGCTACCCTGTCTCTTCTCCCCGCCCCATGGCCAGGGTGTCAGCATGCACCCCCCCACCCCGCTAGGCAGAGAGGGACCCCAAGGACACGCCGGGCTCGCTCAGCCCCCACCCCCTCTGGCCATTCTCCCGGCCTTCCCCTCCATTGGGCCCTGACCCAAGAGCCCCCTTCCCTACGGCTCCCCCCTCCGCCCCTGACCCCCTTTGCCCCTTCCCCACGGCTCCCCAGGGGCACTGGAACCGTTTGTATAGTGGGGGGCGCTGAGACCCATTAAACCAGACTGCGAACCCTGGGTGTGATAGAAACCACATTAAGCCGGGGGGGGGGGGGGGTGCTGCAGCCCCCCTCCCCACTCCTAGTTCCCACACCTCTGCTCTCCCCCCTCCCCCCCTGCTCCCCCACTCACGGTCCGCAGGAACTGCACATCATCCTCCCCTTCCCCGCCCTCGGCCATGGCTGCGGGGGGCTGCGGGGCTCGGGCCGGCCGCTCAGCGGGGAGAGCCGGGCAGTGAGGGGCCGGGCCGGGCCGGGCTGGGCTGCCCGCAGCGGGCGGGGGAGCGGCCCTGGATCCGCCCCTGGCCGCCGCCGATTGGAGGGGGGAGCCGGGGGGGGGGCAAGGCTGAGAGAAGGGATGAATGGAGTGGGGGGGGGGGAAACGAGCACAAGCAAGGGGGCAGGTGCCCAGAGAGCGGGTGTGCATTGGGAGGGAAGGGGCCCCTGGCCCCCAGTGCGGGGTGTGGGGGGGTGAGATGTGTGTTGTTCCCCCCCCCACCGCGGCTGCCCTAGTCTAGTGGGACTCCAGGAAATTCCCTCTTAGAGCCCAGGGCAGGGCTGGGAGCCAGGACTCCTGGGTTCTCTCCCCTGCTCTGGGAAAGAAAGCTGGTGAGGGGGGAGGTGGGGAAGCCAGGACTCCTGGGTTCTCTCGCTTGCTCAGGGAATGGGGGTAAGCGGGGGTGGGGGGTCTGGGAGCCAGGACTCCTGGGTTCTATTCTTAGCTTTCCCACTGGTTTAGGAGCTAAGGCAGGTGCCTCACCTGGCCAGCAGCTCCCTTGCGCCAGTCGCAGGTGCCGCCATGCTGCCCAGACCCCACCGGGCCCTTCGTGTGTGTGCCTCAGTTTCCCCAATATACTGAATGTTTAAGTAGGTGAGGGGAAAAGATGGGTTAATCTCTGCCGGGACCCAGAGGACCAGGTGCGATGGACAGCTGGCTGCTGGGGCCCCTTGCCCAGCTGGACCACCAACCCCCTCTGCCAGAGGCCACCCCCTGGGAGAACAAAGAGCTAGGCTCCAGGTGACCATTTCTGGCTGGGAAGAGGAACAAAGGACTGAGGAGAGGGATGCAGGGGGGGGGTTAGGTGTGTAGAAGCAGGGGCACAGCTGGGCAGGGGGCAGAGAGACAGCAGCCAGCACTGCTCAGCCCCCGCTGGAATAGCTGCCACATCCCCTTCCCTGGGCCACGCTCAGGGCTCTCTGCGCTGCGGCCCGGCTAGCCAAGCAGCCCACCCATTTTCACGCCACTGGCCCAGGGGGGCTCCAGCGCCCGGCCCTGAGGGGAGCTCACAGCCTGACACAGGGGGGCTGGAGAGTCCTCGCTTCGGTCCCAGGAGGTGCTGAAACCGAGGGGCTGACCCCAGTGCCCCAAAGGGGGGCTGGCAGACTGAAAGGGTCCTCCCAGAGGCTGTCCCAGCACACCGGACTTGTAGAGCCATGACAAGGGCTTCTCCCCACCTGGGAAGGGGAAATAAAACAAGCGGCCCTTTACCCCTGTCCAGCTGCGGCCATAGGAGCAGGGTAAAGAGAGAAACTCTGTTAAAAATCAGTCTCCCACTGATGCTGTTCTATGATCCCCCTTGTGTAGACGGGGAAACTGAGGCACATCCCAATAATGCAGCAGAGACGGGCATCTGTGAGGGGGCTGGGGTTGGAGCCCAGATCCCACCGCTGGTCAGCCCCCAAGGCCTGTTTGCTTTTTGCCACATGCTGGAGAGGCAGACCTGAAATTCATCATTGCCTCAGGTTCCCGGCTGGCTGCGCGCACCCAGCTGTTGGCCCTTGGCAGAGACTGTGACTGGAAGGCTCGGGGAAAGGGGAGGGTGGTTTTGTTCTGTGTTTGTACAGCGCCTGGCGCACCGGGGCTCCAGTAATACCGAGAGGGAGCCAGAAATAATACAACAATATTGTCTTAACACTGCAACATCAGAGAAAAGTTTCAGGGGGGAAAGATATGCTCACGCCACACAATGTTAGACCGGTTCCCGCGGGGCTGCCGGGACCACGGCTGAGCACCCGGTGCCCCTCGCAGCTCTGAAGACTCTGGCCTGAATCCAGAGCCGGGCCCCGGTTCCTGCCCATTGATTCATGTCGCTTTGCAGGGCAGGTTGCTCTTTGGGGAGGCCGCTAGAGGGCGCTGGGGTGGAAATTAATCAGCCTGTGTCATTAATTAGCAGCCTAGGAAAAGGGAGCCAAGGACAGTCATGGGGCTCCAGGCGCTAATTGGGAAGATCTGGGTGACACTGCAGATCAGCTGCTGAAATCAAATAAATCCGGCCTGGCCCCCAGCTCTGGGCTGCCCATCCAGGTGCCTGGCAGGAAGACCCAGAGCCACCCGCCCTGGCCAGGATCAGGGACCCCATTATGCCAGGTGCTGCCCAGAAACGCCCCCACCCAGCTGGGATCGAGGCCTCCCCATTGTCCCATTTCTCTGCCAGCGCCGGGGCAGGAAGGTGGGGTATTGGAAAGCTGGATTTATGGTGCCCCCCATCAGCCCCTTAGTGTGACCCAGTTCATGGGGTTTTTTTAGTGGCTTGCTGCAAAGCTGCCCTGGGCACTGGCCATGGGGCAGGGAGAGCTGCCCCGTCTCCCCTCAGGGGAGGGCGTGGGGGACAGTCAGCCCCAGCACACAAGGAGCAAGGGGAGCTGGATAACACCCCCAGGTGTCCGTCTGCTGCAGAGATCTCAGCACAACCAGACCCCGGAGCCACGAGGCTCCAGCCCCAGCCATGCAGCCCAGGATGCCCCCCACCGGCCTGTCCCTGGGGCCGGAGCCAGCCCTGGGACTGGATGAGATGTGGGGCCCCAGCCCTGCCCTGCATCTCCCCCCACATTCAAGGGGGAAGAGACCAAAGACTTCTGTGTTTTCCTCCAGCTTTCGGGGGGGGGGGGGGGGTTGGGTCTAATGGGGGTGGGCAGGGAGCCAGGACTCCTGGAATCTATTCCCAGCTCACCCCGCATCCCTCCCAGAGCTGGGGATGTCCCTTAACTCCCAGTTCCCCTTCTGGAGCTGGGACTGGAACCCCGGAGTCCTGGTGCCTGGCCCCCCTGCTCTAAGCTCCTGGGTTCCAGCCCCAGAAGGGGAACTGGGAGTTCGGGGAAGTCGCTTTGCCTCAGTTTCCTCATCTATACCCGAGGGGGGGGGGTTAATTCGTCCCCCCTGTCAGGTGCTCTGAGAGCTGGGGGGCCCAGCCTGTGGTACGTTAAGGAGGCCAGCGGGTTTGGTTGAAATGTCAGGTGTTAATCTCACTGCCAGTGAGGCAGGTCTGTCCATCCACGTCCCACAGCCTGAGAATCCAGCCTCTCCTCGGTTACAAAAATCAAACCATTCCCCCCACACACACCAAGCACAGCCACCCCCTGGCCCCCTCAATCCAGCAGCAGAGATCCTACCCTGTGCAGGAAACCCAGCAGCAAACGCCCGCGGGACTCCACAGTATTGGCCGACCGTTCGCCGCTTCTTTGGGTGGAAAAAGAAGGAAAAAAAGTTTTAAAAAAACCTTTTTATTCTGGAAAAATTTAAACATTTGAAAGGAAAGAAACTTTGACCCCGTGGGCCTTCTTGCTTTCGGAAGGATTGAGTGCAACTCCGAGGGGAGACCCCGCACGCCCCCGGCTCAGGAAAAGACCCCAGTCCCTACACTTCATGGTCTGTCTCCAGAAGCAAGCAGTGCTCTCTCACCCCCCTGCCCTCCTCCACCCCACAGCGAAACGCAGAAACCGCAGCCCAAGGCACGAAAGAGCCAGCAGCAGAAACCCAGGCGCGAGGAGCTGGTACCAGGCGATAACAGGGGAAAAAACCCCGGCGGAGAAATCGGCCTCGGAATTTGAGCCCAGGACGAGCCAGGTTCCCAGAGGCCAGCGGGCGAGGGCACAGAGCGGCTCGGGAATTGCCAGCCGGGGGCTGAAATGCACAAAGAATTCATAGTTCTCACACAGCGTGCCCGCCGGGACCCGGAGAGGACGTGGCTGCTAGGGCGAGGCAGCCAGGGTGCCCCAGCCGGTTTGGGTCACACAGAGGTCCAGAGGGCAAGGGGAGGGCTCAGCCGCAGCCCAGGGGATTCCAAACTTCGAGGCCCAGTTTGCCCCCCAGAAGGCAGGGGAATGCAGCACATCCTTCACAGATCCAGGAAGTCCTGGCTGGCGGTGAGTTTAGTACCCGGCAGTGGGGATTTTGGGGAGTGACGCCGATTGGCCCCCAGCAGCTGCTGGAGCTGGGGGTCACAGGAGGGGCCGGCGGGGGGTGGGTGCCATGTCCCGGGGGCTGGCATTGGGCACGGCAGTGCCCGGCTCCCTCCGGCCCCGCAGTCCCACGAAGGCCAGGGTGAGGTGCTTGTGGCTGACGAAGATCTGCCGCCCACAGGCCCGGAAGTAGCTCAGTGGACTCTTGGGGGGCTGCAGGCCGGGGTCGCCCCGCCCCGAGGCCTTGGCCTGGGCCCCAGTGGGCAGGGCGCTCTCGTGGCTGAGCGAGCGCCTGAAGCGCCGGCCCCGGGCTGCCCGTTTGGGGGTGCCGGCTCCGGCGGGCTGGGCGGTGGAGCGCGGGAAGGCCAGGGTCAGTCGCTTCACATGGCGCTTGGGGGCACCGTCGGGGCCGGGAAGATGCTGGGAAAGAGAGCCAGGAGCCGGCCGTTCCCTCTCTGGCTCCGGGCCACCCTCCCCGGCCCCCAGGCAGCCAGGCACAGCACTGCCGGGGGAGAGCGTGACGCACAGCATGGGGGTGCCCAGCGGCTCCGGACCAGGTCGGCTCCCTGGGGTGCCATCCAGCGGCTCCCTCTCACCTCCTCCAGGGTGGGATGGGGAGCTTCCCGACCTGGCTGCTCCTGGGAGGCCGTCGACTCTGCCCTCCGCCCCCGACAGGCCCTCAGGCCAGCTCAGGGACCTGCGCAGGGCCCGCTGCTGCCTGGGGGGGGCCCCAGTGCGGCTTCCGAACCAGGCCTCCAGGTCCAGCTCCGTGGCGCACGGCTTCTTGCTGGCGTCTGCGGATCCCGCGCAGGGCCCGGGGTCTCGCTTGCTCTGCCCGGCAGCGGGGCCTTCGACAGCAGGTGTCCCTGGAACAGACATGGCCCCGTCACTGCCCCAGCCAACATGGGGCCCGGCGCCCAGCGCCTGGCAAAAATCAGACGCAGCACTGAGATGCAGCCACCTCGGGGGTGCAGCGTGGCAGCTGTTCTTACAGGGTTCCCTCGCTCTGGGGCAGGGCACTGGGATTCTTTGTGCAGGGATCCCTCACCCGGTACTGAGATGCAGCCACCTCTGGGGTGGGGTGGGGTGCGGGGGCTGGTTATACAGAGAGCCCTCACCCAGCACTGAGATGCAGCTGTCTCTGGGGTGGGGTGGTGGGACTGTTTATACAGGGGCCCCTCACCTAGCACTAAGATGCAGCCACCTCTGGGGTGGGGCACAGCAGCTTACACGCTGACCTCTTTAAGTGGTTGGGATCTTCGACCTGCCGGCTGCGTTGGTATCATGCGAACAGACCCCCAGCGCGCCGAGGCTCTCTGGCCCCGGGAAGGGCGAAGATGAGCCTGTAGATCCAAGCCACTAAACCCCCGCCCGCCCCTGGCACGCCCCGCCCGGCTCTGTTGAAACCAGCCGATTACAACACTTGACAACTGGGCCGGGAAGAAGCTATTTCGCCATTGGGCCGAGACGCAGCATGGCTGCTGCCGGGGGGGGGGGGGGGGAGGAGGCGCCGTCTGGGGTTACGGGGTTCAACCCACCCGCCCTTCAGCACCGTAGGCCGGGAAGGGGGAGCCAGGTCAAGGGCGGAGCAGGCCGGACGGGTGCCAGCCAAGGATGCTGATGGGGGCCCCGCGGGGGAGGTGAACAGGTCGTGCCATGCCCATCTCTGATCCAAACCCCACACCCTTTATCTGGCCCCCCCCGCACCCCTAGAAGATGGGGACCTTTGCATCATGCCGCCCCCAGGGCATAGGTTGTACCATCATCCGGCTCTGTGGGCCTGGACAAGGGCAGCGGGACCCAGCCCTGCGGGGCTCGGTGCCCCTCCAGGGCGTCTGCCACCATCCGCTTCATCAGGTGCCAGCTGCTGGGCTCAGGGGCCTTGGCGTTCCACTTGGCGGGGCCCGGGGGAGGCTGCAGGGGGGAGAAAGGGAGAAGGGCTGGGGCTTTGCTACCTGGGACGGGCCCCGGGGCCAGAGCCGCAGCTAGAAAGCACCTGGAGGGACCCGTGGCCGGGTGCCAGGGGAGGGCTCCGAGGTCTGACCCCTGGGAGCAAGCGGGCACGTGGCACAAGGAGGCCGGCCCCTTTAAACGAGCGCTCGGACGCCTGGGTTCTGCCCCACACCCCTTTAAACGGCCCCCCGCCCCCCAAGCTGCCGGAGTTCTTTTCCACAACCCAAGCTATGGGATTACCAATGAACTTGCAATGAGCTGGCCTAGGTGTGTGGAACTGCTGCCCCCTGCTGGATGGACCCTGCACTGCAGCGTCACGTATCTTAAGCCCTATACTGCTAACAGGGATTCACCTCTAGGCCAAAGAGGGGGCCCGCACGTCTGGAGTTACTCACCTGCTCCTTCCCGCTGCGGGCGAAGATGCGCAAGGATTTGCGCCCCGCATCCTGCCGCTCGAAGGGAGCTGGGGAGCCACAGGTGGATCGGCCGGAGAGCTTCCTGGATGGGAAGAAGCAGGGCATCGGGACAGCTGCCCAGGATGGGGCGGGCTGGGCACCAAGCGGGCATTAGGGGAGCCCCCAGAGCCTGGCACTGCCAGAGACGTCCACCGGGCTTCAAATGCTGCCCGTTGCACAGAGCAGGGATGAGCCAATGCAAAAACACACACACACACACACACACACACGGGAGGGGGGTGTCGAGTTGGGAGCCATTACACTGATGGCTGGGGGGGCGGTCGGGGATCAGGCATCGGGCTGGGACCCAGAGGATCAGGCTTCAATTTCTGACTCTGCCACCACCTCCCTGGAGGCACCTTGGGCAAGTCCCAGCATCTCCTGGGCCTCAGTGTCCCCAGCTGTTGGGGGGGGGAGTGTCTGCAGTGCCAGGCACAATGGGCAGCCTCAATCTCACACACACCTGGCCCCACGGAGGCCCCCGATCTCGCTCTGGGGGGTGTCTGCGCAGTGCCTAGCTCCCCGGAAGCCCCCCAGCTCAGAAACCAGCGTTTCCAGCCATTGCCCCAGCTGTGGGCCAGGAGCAGGCACCCCAGTGCAGTTACCCGTGGGGCAACCCCCCACCCCCCCCTTACCTCTGAGGACGCCTCTTGCAGCTGCTCTTCCTTCGGTGCAGGCCGGCGCTGGGGGGCAGAGTCTCCGCAGCAGTGGGCAACTCTGGGGGGCTGTTGGCGAAGACCTCAGGGGGGCTGGCGGGAGCTGGTGGGGAGGGGAGGCAGAGGGGTCAACCAAGGAGCAGGGCCGGGGGGGTCTGGTATTTTGGGGGGAGAATAGATGCTTGTCTATTATGTGGGGGAGAGATAGGTGAAAGGGGTGTGGTTACAGCGGGGGGCTGGGGGGGGGGGCGGCGCAGGCTGGCAGCCAGGACTCCTGGGTTCTATCCCCAGCTCTGGGAGGGGAGTGGGGTCTAGTGGTTAGAGCAGGGGGGCTGGGAGCCAGGACTCCTGGGTTCTATCCCAAGCTCTGCCAGAGACTCGTGGCATGGCTTGAGGAGGACACTTCCGCCCTCTCTGCACCTCCCTTCCCCCTCTAACATGGGGTTTGAAATCCTACCGGAGCCTGAGCTCTCTGGGGCAGAGACTGGGCGTGCAGCGACAGGGGCCCCAATCCTGGCTGGGGCCCCTTGTTAGAGGGCTTATTCCTTCACCCTCCCACTTCCCTGATCCTTCTCGTGTGAACAGAGAGCAACAATACCCCAAGTCCAAAGGTGCAAACAATTCGATGTTTATTGGGGTGAACTTCCAGCAAGCTTAAATCCAAATTCCTTATTTTTGAATTCTAACTTACTTCCTGATTATCACTACAAAAGTTTTTTTTTCCTCCTTCTGCTGATAATCGCCCACCTTATTTGATTAATCTCGTTAGAGTTGGTATGGCAACCCCCATTGTTTCATGTTCTCTGTGTATATCTTCCCACTGTATTTTCCACTGCATGCATCCGATGAAGTGGGCTTTAGCCGATGAAAGTTCATGCTCAGATAACTTTTTTAGTCTCTAAGGTGCCACAAGGACTCCTCGTTCTTTTAACTTTCTTCCTGGTTGCCCCTAATTTATATAGTAATCGTCTCAGCTATACCTTAACCAATCATTTTACTGAAATCCAGCTAACCAGTCCTAACAGTGTAATATAATTCTCTAACCCGTTATACCCCACTACCCTAATTAACGGACACCGAGCAAAATTAATTATGCAGCAGACCGAAACAATTAGAGAACCAGACAGATTGACCATAGAAAAGTGGGGGCCATAAAGATAAAACACACAGAAGTGAGGGGCAGAGAGTCCCGTGGCACCTGACAGACTAACAGACGTGTCGGAGAATGAGCTTTCGTGGGTGAACACCCACTTCGTCGGATGCATGTCATGAGGGTTTCACACCCACAACCATTGAGAAGGGATTTCTTGCCAGGCCAGATGTTATCAAACCAAATTCTCTTTAACCATCTGAAAATCTGTTTCTTTGTCGGGCGGTGACGGGCGCTATCGGGCTGTTCGGGAGACGGTCCTGTCCCAACACCACCTTACTTCCGTGTGACTGGTTTGGGAGGTGAGGACTTCCTGGCTGATGGCTGCCCCTACCGCTTGGCCAAAGGCCTTGGCCGAAGAGCCAGGCCTAGGACTGTCACAGCGAGAGCAGCCCAGACACTGGCAGACTGTGATTTTGATTCTTTGTTTTAACCCCCTGTAATGAGCGAAGTGATAAAAATACCTACATTCTCCAAGTCTAGGCTTTACAGACAGGCCTGACTATCTAGACCCTAACACCCCTCACCGCCGTGAGGGCAGAGCACCCCGCGGGCAGTCAGCCCCCCTGGCCGTACCATCATCTGGGGGCTGATCGAAGGGGTCCCCAGCCTCGTCCGTGGACAGCTCCGAGCCAGCCGGCCCCACGGTGGGTCTCCTGCAAGAGGCACGCAGGCAGTGTTAGCGGGGCCGGAACCGGCTCGCCTGCCCGGAGTTCCCAGCATGCATTGTAGGACGTGCCCGGGAAACTGGGTGCCCCCCAATGGTTGGGTTCTCCCCGCAGTCTGGCATCCCCCTGCTCCACCCACACCACGCTCCCCAGTGCCCCCCCCCCCCCCCCGCTCTGAGCTCCCCGGTGCCCCCGCAGGGGAATGGCACGGAGCTGCCTACCGCTTCTTGGTGCCCAGATGGGCCTCCTGGGCCAGCTCCTCCAAGGCCTTGCGCTTGGCGCCGAAGGGGAGGGTCCGGGGCACCAGGCTGGAGACACTCGGGGAGTCTAGGGAGAGGAGGGGGGGGGGCTGGGGTCCACACAGGCTTGGGGAGGTTCCCCAGGTTTGCCACGGCCTCTCCCTGACCCAGCAGGGTACCCCCCCACAACTCATGCACCCCACTGCTGCATGGAAGAGACCCTGTGGGGGGCTGCAGGGGGCGCTCTCCTCTGGCAGTCAGGGCTGGCCCCATTGCCCCAGGGGGCCGGTGTTGCAGGAGGTGCCATTACTCAGACAAGGTGCGAACCCAGCGTGGCCTTTCGTAGCTACCCCCTCAGGCCCAGGACTGCTCTTCACTTCCAGTCCTAAACTGCTGCGTGGCTGTGAACCAGCCCCCCATGCCCCACCCCAGAGGTGGCTGCATCTCAGCACCGGGCGAGGGGTCCCTGTATGAAGCGCCCCCGTGCCCCACCCCAGAGGTGGCTGAATCTCCATGCTGGGCAAGGGATCCCTGTATAAACAGCCCCGCGCCCCACCCCAGAGGTGGCTGCATCCCAGTGCTAGGCAAAGGGTCTCTACGCATGCCGCGTAAAGCACTTTAGGATGCCCAGAGCCCTCTCCACAACTGCTCAAATGAGGATCTGGGGACACCCGATATGGGGGGGGAAGGAGCTGGGGGTCACTGAAACACAGGGGCTGTGAATAGCCTTGTACTTGTCCTAGCCCCACAGTACCCAGCTGCCCCCCCTCGAGCCAGCCCCCATCCCCATGCCCCCACCCAGCAGCCCTGCACTCACCCACTCTTGGCTCCTGGGCCAGAGGCCCCCCGGCACCGCGCCCCACTCGGAGTTTGGTCAGGGCCCCGTTCACAATCTCTGCAAGACAGGAAACTGGGCGGATACAACCCCACAGTACCCGCCCCCCAGCACATCCCTGCCCCCTGGGGCTGGCACCCCCCCTCCTAGGATAGCGGCAGACACAGCCCGGCTTGGAAGGTTGAACACCCCTTGCGGGGGCCCAAACTGGCAGGGTAAGGGGCTTGTCTGTGGGTAGAGTGTCAGGACTCCTGGGTTCTCTCCCCGGCCCTGGCAGGGGAATGGGGACTAGTGGTCAGAACAGGGGGCTGGGAGCCAGGACTCCTGGGTTCTCTGCCTGTGCCCAGCAGCGAGCTGGGACCCAGACCCTCACCACCAACGCTCCTCCGACGAAGCCTCTGGTGCCGCTCTGCCAGCCCATCTCCGGCATCCCTGGGCCCCGCCTGGCTCTGGCGGCCACTGTCCAGCTCAGGGGCAGGAGCTGGGAGTTTGTCCAGGAGGAACTGGGGGACTCTGCCTAGAGGGGAGACATGGGGGGAGGGGTTTAGAGCCAAGACACCCCGGGACTAAGAATCTCCTTCCTGTCACCCCAGAGGCACCTGCCTGCAGCCTCCGGACACCCCCATCCGTCTGGTGCCTCTTTGCTGCTACCCAGCCCCTAAAGCTGGGCGGGGGGGGGGGGGAGGAACCAGCATATCAGGGGGGCAGAGCCCCCTGCAACCCCAGCCATGCACTGAAGGGCTGGGGGGAGGGGCAGACCAGCCCACTGGACATGGGGCATTCAGCAGAGCTGGGGATTATGGGATAGGACACAGCCAGGAGGCCCTGACCCCATGTCCAGGGCTGCTGTCTCCTGCCCCCTCCGGACACCCCCTGCACTGACTCTGGGACCTGTCCCGGAGCGGTGTCCTGCCACCAGTCAGCAGCCCCCATGCCTCGCCCCAGAGGTGGCTGCATCCCAGCGCTGGGTGAGGAGTCCCTGTGTAAACAGTCCACGCGCCCCACCCAAGAAGTGGCTGCATTGACCCCTGTGTAAACCGTTTGCAACATACTTCTGGATGCAAAGCGCTAGAAAAATGTCAGCTGGGATTCAAACTATTTCACAGCCCCCCAAAGGCTCTGGGGGGAATCCCCATTAGCAGTATAGGGCATAGGACACAGACTTGCTGTCTGTCTCACTCGGAAGGGTCAGCCATGCACAGTCCCGGTCCCCCCAGACAGGGGCCCTGCTCACCGATGTGGGGCGCGTGGCTGATCAGGGCCTGCACGGCACCCGCCTGGAGTGGTAGCCGTCGCTCGGCGCCCGGCGCATCGCTCAGCACGCAGCTGGGGAAGAGGTTGGGGGCGAAGATCACGGCCAGGTTGGCCTCGTCCATCTTGTTCTCCTGGCACCTGCGGGCGGGGTGGTGGGGTAGGTGAGCTGAGCCGGACACCAGGAGGCGGCCCATGCTGCTGGGGGTTCAAACCCAGCCGGGTCCCCAGTTCCTCCAGTCCCAGCCCCATCTGAATATCACTGCACAGCCCGACAGGGATAGCAGTCTCTGGAGAGGCCCAGGGCTGGGAGTGAGGGGCACCGGCAGAGCTGGGGGGGAGCCCAGGGTCGGGGTAGCAGGGGCTGCGGGTCGGGAGTGAGGGTCACCGGCAGAGCTGTGGCCGGGGGGGGAGCCCAGGGCCGGGGTAGCAAGGGCTGCGGGTCGGGAGTGAGGGGCACCGGCAGAGCTGTGGCCGGGGGGGGAGCCCAGGGCCGGGGTAGCAAGGGCTGCGGGTCGGGAGTGATGGGCACCGGCAGAGCTGGGGGGAAGCCCAGGGCCGGGGTAGCAGGGGCTGCGGGTCGGGAGTGAGGAGCACCGGCAGAGCTGGGGGGGGGAGCCCAGGGCTGCGGGTCGGGAGTGAGGGGCACCGGCAGAGCTGTGGGGGGCGGGGGGGGAGCCCAGGGCCGGGGTAGCAGGGGCTGCGGGTCGGGAGTGAGGGGCACCGGCAGGGCTGAGGGGGGAGCCCAGGGCCGGGGTAGCAGGGGCTGCGGGTCGGGAGTGAGGGGCACCGGCGCACACCCACCTGGCTGCCACGTCCCGCAGGAAGGTGCAGAAGTAGCGGAGGGCGCGGGCGCTGTGACGGGGCAGCAGGCAGCTCAGCAGCAGGGTGAGGGGGCCCCGCTCGCCCTCGGCTGGGTGCTGCTGGGCGCGGCACAAGGGCTCCTGCAGCTCGGCCGGGATGAGGGGCTCGGGCAGGTGCCGCAGGAATTGCTTGAGCAGCGCGGCCAGGTCGCAGGGGGCGGCCGCGTCCAGGCAGCTCTCCCCGGCCTCCAGCTGGGCCTGGAACGACAGGGCCCCGAGGAGCATGGGGAGGGACGCAGCTCCGCCACCGACACCTCAGGGAGGTCACGCCCCACCCTGTGCCTCAGTTTCCCCAAGCGGGGTTGAACGCCACCCACCCAGCCAGTGTCGTTCCAGGGCTGACTGGTGCAAGGCTCTGAACAAGGATCCTGCCACCCCGCTCAGAGACAGAGCCCGGACCTGCCCAGCCTGCTCCCCCAGCCAGCTGTCACCCCTCCTCGCTGAGCAGCCCACAGGGAGCCCATGGATCAGCCAGCCAGGCCTCACTGGGCATGGACCAAATCCCTCTGCCTGACCCCTCCAGCCCTGGAGCATGAGGGTGGATTCCCCTTCGGCTCTCTCCTGCCTGCCCCCTGGGGGATGGAGGCCGGGGAGGGGCTGAGCAAAGACCCCAGGCTCCCACCAGGCTGCGGGAGGGGGATAGGCTTGGAGCAGGGGTGTTACCCAAGACTCCAGCCTGGGTCTGTGGCAACATCCCTTGGATTTCGTCAGCCTGCAGCAGCGGGAAGCCCAGAGCACAGGGACACCGCTGGCCCCCAGCCCCAAATAGAGTCTGCCAACCCCCAATGTACAGCCACATCCCCACCCCCCACCGTACAGACCCCGCCCTGCAGAGAGCAGATGCTGGGAGTGAAGAGCGCTTTGGAAGTGAAATTGAAGAAGGGAGGGGTCAACTTGGGGTTGGGGGGGAGCCAGGACTCCTGGGTTCAATCCCCAGCTCTGGGAGGGGAGTGGGGCCTAGTGGTTAGAGCAGGGCGCATGTCTGTAGGGGGGGACGACACACGGGGCGGGGGGGAGATGTAATCCCATCCACTGCAAGTTCAAGATGCTTTCAAAGCGCATCCTCGTGCGTCTGGCCCAGACCGAGCTGAACAGCCCACTACTGCTGCTGGCCGAGAGCGTCTCCTCGCGCTCCAGGAGCGAAGGTTTCATGGGGAGGGCTCCCCTCCCCCCCCATCCCCCCCCCCCACAGGCACCGGATCTCACCCTGCCTGGTGCTCAATCACTAACCACCATCAGCCACGTGCCGGGGCCTTATTGCTGGCCGAGATGTACGTGCAGAGCAGCCTGCGACAGGGCGGGGGAGGAGGTTCGTTATCACGAATGGGGCGGGGCGGGGGGGGGGGGCTGCCCCCACAGCACCAAGGTCCTGATCCCGAGCCGGGGAGGGGGTCACGTACCTTCAAGGCCTTGATGCGGGTCATGGAGCCGGATTTCCGGAAGAGCCCCTCTGTGTGCAGATGCGGGCGCAGGGCCTCACAGATCTGCACCAGGAACCTGGGGGCAGACACAGGGGGGCGCTATGGAGGCAGTAGTAAGACCCTGCGGGCTGGGGGGGGGGGTGGTTCTCAGTCCGCATCAGCCCCTCCCCCCTTAACCCTTTGGGGGTCTTGTGGCCGAACCTCTCCTAGACAGCGTCCCACACCACGTCGGCTTGAGCGTGCAGAGAGCCCGAGACAATTGCCCTGGGGGCCGTTCCCCCCACCCCATTTACCCCTCTCTGAAACCCACTGCTCCAGGGGGGCTCTCTACCGACACCTCCCCCCAGCAGGGGTCTCTCTCTGAGCAAGGGGCTGGACCCCACCACAGCTCTGCTCCAGGGAGCGGTGTCACCCCTTCACGAGACGGGGGTGGTCTGAGAAGGAGCCCCCCACCCCCCAACCAACCCACACCCTGGGTAGCTGTCCCCGATGCCTCAAATGAAGTGGGGGCAGGGCTACCAAAGACAGGGGTGGGGCCACTGAGTCCCTGCCAGACCCTGAGCTGGGCCGGGGGGAGGGGGGGGTCTGTTCTCTCTCTCCTCCCACCCCTATTCCCTCCAGCCCAGCCATGAAGTTACTGGAGGCATGTTTCCTAAGATCCGGATCCAACACCGGTCCCGGCTGGTGGCGAGCTCTCCTTTCGTGCCCTCCTGCCGCCCCCCGCCCCCCCCCCCCCCCACTCACCGCGGTACTCCCGCCACGTTCTCCGAGAGGGGCAGCGCGTGCAGCGGGGTCCCGAACGGGCCGGCGGGCGACGCCAGGGGAGGTTTCTCCTGGCACTGAGAGAGGAGAGAGAGAGAGAGAGAGAGGAGACAGGACTTGCCATTGGGCCGCTGCTCTGAGCTGTCCAGCTTGGGGCCTCCACCTGGTGCCTATCACCACGGCCTCTGGGCATCAGACTGGAGGGCAGAGGATGGGGTCTGCGCCCATGTGGCCAGCGTGGGAGAGCTGTGGCCAAGAGCAGGCGGCCTCCCTGCCAGCTGACCCATTGCCCCCTGGCCTAAAGAAGACTCCCCCCAAGCTGTGGGCAGTAGAGGGCGTATGAGACACAGAGGAGCAGGTCTGACTGGAGTCAGCAGCAGGCAGCTCGGTTCATCCCAACGCCCCGCAGTGAAACCTCACACAGGGCTGAAGATAAAAGGGGGTCCCCTCACTCCTGGTCCCCCCGCCAATATCTGCCCTCTCCGGGGAAAGCCAGTGCAGCCCCCAGGGCAGAGCTCTCAAAGGCCTCTCCCCCGGGGGGTGGGGGCGCTATCGAGGCAGGAGATCTATGCCTGTGGGCCTAGGCAGTGGGGCAGGGCTTACAGGGGGGAGAAATAGGGTCACCGGAGCTGCTGCTTTGAAGCGCAAAGGAGCACATCCTGTTCGTGCACTCGGCGCCCACAACAAGGGAACCGCTGGCAGCGTGACCCGGTTATGGGGGGGTGGGACTCCCAGGATGCCCCAAGGCAGAACCGGTCTGGTTCAGGGGGGTGGGGCAGCTTGGCAAAGAACTTCGCAAAAGGGGGGCCCCCCCCATTTCCATGGCAGGTGGGGAAACCGAGGCAGAGAGGGGCACCCACTTTGCCCAAGCGGAGCTGGGAATGGAACCCAGGAGTCCTGGCTCCCCCTCCCCTCTGGTTCCAGCCACGAGGCCCAACTCCCTCTTCCCAGGCTGGGAGGGGAAACCAGGAGTCCCAACAGTCAGATCACCCCTCCCCCCCCACCCCCGTTAATTAACCTGCCGTCTCCAGCTCCCGCAGAGGCACCGCAGGGCCGGCCGTGCCATGCCCCCATCGACGACGGGCTGCACCCCGCCCGCAGCTGCCTGGAGGCCCGTCGGGGCCCACTCCTCCCCCACTTACGGGCGAGTCGCTCAGGGTGGGTTTCCAGTGCTTGAGCCTCACGCCGGCGGTCCGCAGGTGGCGGAGAACAGCCTCCGCCAGCTCCTTTCTCTCCGGGCTGGGCATGGCTCCGGGCTCCCGGCCAAGGCCGTCACATCACGCGGCCCCAGCTGCCCCCAGCACGGGCCCAAGGGACGCGGTGCAACTGGGCAAGGAGGAGAGGGAACCACTTAGCCTGGGGGTGGCTGGCTGTGTCCCAGCCCCCAATGCAGCCCCCCTGTTTCATTATTAAATGGGGACACCCCCCCCCTTGAGTTCAGCCAGCTACAGCTTTGCAAGATGCCACAATCCCCTTGACTCTGCCCCTCGATCTCAGCCTGTCCCCACCCCGCATCCTGGCCATTCGTCTCCTCCAAGACCCCCCCAGTCTTGGGTGCCCCCAATCCTACCCTATCAACCCCCTCTAACCTTTCATCCCCCCCCTTCCCAAAGAAGCCAGGAAAACCCCTGCTAGGCCCAGCTGGTCCCCCCACCTGCAGCCCATGGGGGACCCACTGAAGAGAGGAAAGGAGCCACCCTTTGACCTATTTATAAATTCCCCTGTTGGGGGGGGGGGTGCGGGATGATGCTTGTTAGCCCCACCTTTCCCAGGCACTGGCTGATGTGCTAACGAGTCAATTTGTCTGTGGACCTTTCCCCTTTCGAATGTGCAGCAGCCCCCCAAAATATTCTCCCCACCTCCCCAGAGACAGATCAATCTCCTTCCCCCTCCCCCCCGCCCAGCCTGCAATTAACCCTTTCGAGGTGCTTTGGTCGTTAAAGCTGAATCCAGGGCGGGTCCGAATCTAGACAAGTCACAGTCCTGCCATGGAACAACCTGCCCCATCCCCCTCACGTCAGGGCTAATTAAGAGCAGAGGATTGGAATTAACCAATTACGGGCCCCAGCTCTGAGGGTCTCTGTAGGAAACAGACTCCCCTGTTTGTATTGTCCCATCTCTGGGGGGGGTTTCCAAACCACAATCTGCACCCCCTTCCCCTCCAGCTGTCCAGCGATGGTACTGGTAATTGGGGGGGTGGATTGGGTACATCCCCCGAACTGGGGTTAAATTGCTGTGGGATTCAGGGGTGCCCGCTCTAGCCCTGACTGGCCCCTTCTCCGCCATGTCGGTGGCTGGAGCCTGGGCGCAGTCTCACAGGGATTTGGCACCGGCGTAGCTGTGAGGATCTGGGCCGTGCTTGCGGCTGGGGTGGGGGCTTTTGGCCCCCCGGGGAAGGCACCCAGGGGGCGTGTGGCTTTTTCCCAGCCAGAGCTGCTGGGTTTGGGGCGAGGAAGGGTTTGGGGTGTGGTAGTCTCTCTCCTGCCTTGGGACGGATGAGTTAGAAGTGCTTGGGAGCCACGTCCCTGGTTCGCTGGGGATTGTAGCGGCCAAAGGGCCAGGCGGGGACAAACCGGACCCGAGTGTTGCTCCCAACGCCCGAGTCAGACCCCACCAGTTTACAGTCCTGGGATTTGTTTTAAAGCAATACAATCGGGGGCCTTTCTATCAGCCTTCTGATGTCCTGGGGGAGAGGGGGCTCATGTTTTCAAACGTCCCTTTGCCACTAGGAGGTTCAGAAAATACTTCCTGGACAGCCAGCTGAGATCCCCTCATCACAGGAGTCCGGGAGCTGGGGCTTTAGGAAAAGCCCCGGATCTCACAAGAGCTGACAACGCTGCGGTTAGATCCTAAGGTAGCGAGGCACCTAACTCCCATAGGCACCTCAATATCTTCAAGGGTCTGGGCTTAGCCCGGTGGGGCAGGAGCTGGCCTGGCCTGGCCACCTATATGAATGTGGCTAGCGGGCGTTGACCTTCCGCTGCGGGACCGACGAGCCTGTTATTAAATAATTGCTCCCCAAGCAGCTACTTACCGACAGTGCCCAAGCCACCCCGAGCCTCCCTTTGCTCAGCTCAATAGCCCGAGCCGAGTGAGTCTCTCAGCATGCGGCAGGTTTTCTAACCCTTTGATCATTCTTGGGGCTCTTCTCTGACCCCTCTCCCATCAATCCACCTCCTTCCTGACTGGTGGGCACCCGAACTGGACACAGGGTCCCAGCCGCGGTCGCGCCAGGGCCAGACACAGAGGGGAAATACCCTCTCTGCTCCGACGGGAGATTGCCCTGTTTATGCAGCTCGGGATGGGGTTCGCGCTTTTGGAGGCAGCCTTGCACCGGGAGCTGATTCTCCACCAGGGTCCCTGAAGGAAAACGACACCAGAAACCCTCTGCCTGTCTGTGGCCCTCGGATCGATCTATCTATCCCTCCATCCCAATACACCCTGTCCATCCATCCATCCATCCATCCATCCCCATACACCCGAGCTATCTATCTATCCCCAGACAACCCCTCTATCTATCTATCTACCTACCTATGTATTGATTGATCGCTCTCAGACACCCCCTAGCGCAGGGCCTAAGGCTCCAGCACCATTCCCTGGCCCTTGTGCCCTAGGGGAACGGTCGCTCTCGCTCACCATGGCATTTTTATATATTCTTCCTTCCTTCCTTCCTTCCTTCCTCCCTCAGCTGAAGAAAAGGCCTGTTTTTTTCACTTCTGCAGATGCAGAACCCGAGGTCCCGCAAGCCGGGCTGGATCTCACCCGGGCCCAGACGGGCGTCCTCCAAGGACAGGGAATAGGGTGGGGGTTCAGTAGGGGGTGTGCTCCCTCCACAATCAGGGCTGACCCCAAAACCCCATGGCAATGCTGTGCTGCAGGGATTGGGGTGAGGGGGGGCAGCAGGAGGTGCTCTTCAACTCTCAATCAGATCTGGGGCCGGGGGGGGGGGGGGTTCATCATCTCCTCTAAGCTGTTGTGCAGTGTTAAACTGCCATGGTGCCTCACCCCAGAGGCAGCTGCATCTTACCGCTGGATGAGGGATCCCTGTATAAACAGCTGCCTGCCCCACTCCCGAGATGGCTGCACCTCTGTCCTGGGTGAGGGATCTCTGAATAAACAGCTCCCTCCCCAAGGCCCAGAAGTGGCTGCATTTGAGTGATATTTATGAATAGTTTATAATGAGCTTTTGGCTCCTTTATGATGAAAGACACTGGCTGATCATCTTCCCAGTCATTATTATTATTATCTTATTAGACCCGAAGCGCTGAAGCAGAATAAGCTTTTCCTAGGCTCAGCCCCAGTGGGACTTAGCTGACAACGACTGGTTTTAGATCAGCGTGTCAGTGGTACTGAAATATGTTTCGTACTGATAAGCCAACGGCCGTGGACACCGGTTTGGAAAAATTTACTGAAGCCACTAGCCTGCTAAAAACTACCGGGAATGGTCAGTGACTCCGGGAGAACACAGACTCCTGGGTTCTGTTCCCAGCTCTCAGAAGGGAGGGAGGTCTAGTGGTTGGAGCCGGTGACCGGGAGTCAGGACTCCTGGGTTCTGTTCCCAGCTCTCAGAAGGGAGGGAGGTCTAGTGGTTGGAGCAGGTGACCGGGAGTCAGGACTCCTGGGTTCTGTTCCCAGCTCTCAGAAGGGAGGGAGGTCTAGTGGTTGGAGCCGGTGACCGGGAGTCAGGACTCCTGGGTTCTGTTCCCAGCTCTCAGAAGGGAGGCAGGTCTAGTGGTTGGAGCCGGTGACCGGGAGTCAGGACTCCTGGGTTCTGTTCCCAGCTCTCAGAAGGGAGGGAGGTCTAGTGGTTGGAGCAGGTGACCGGGAGTCAGGACTCCTGGGTTCTGTTCCCAGCTCTCAGAAGGGAGGGAGGTCTAGTGGTTGGAGCAGGTGACCGGGAGTCAGGACTCCTGGGTTCTGTTCCCAGCTCTCAGAAGGGAGGCAGGTCTAGTGGTTGGAGCCAGTGACCGGGAGTCAGGACTCCTGGGTTCTGTTCCCAGCTCTCAGAAGGGAGGGAGGTCTAGTGGTTGGAGCCGGTGACCGGGAGTCAGGACTCCTGGGTTCTGTTCCCAGCTCTCAGAAGGGAGGGAGGTCTAGTGGTTGGAGCAGGTGACCGGGAGTCAGGACTCCTGGGTTCTGTTCCCAGCTCTCAGAAGGGAGGGAGGTCTAGTGGTTGGAGCCGGTGACCGGGAGTCAGGACTCCTGGGTTCTGTTCCCAGCTCTCAGAAGGGAGGCAGGTCTAGTGGTTGGAGCCGGTGACCGGGAGTCAGGACTCCTGGGTTCTGTTCCCAGCTCTCAGAAGGGAGGGAGGTCTAGTGGTTGGAGCAGGTGACCGGGAGTCAGGACTCCTGGGTTCTGTTCCCAGCTCTCAGAAGGGAGGGAGGTCTAGTGGTTGGAGCAGGTGACCGGGAGTCAGGACTCCTGGGTTCTGTTCCCAGCTCTCAGAAGGGAGGCAGGTCTAGTGGTTGGAGCCAGTGACCGGGAGTCAGGACTCCTGGGTTCTGTTCCCAGCTCTCAGAAGGGAGGGAGGTCTAGTGGTTGGAGCCGGTGACCGGGAGTCAGGACTCCTGGGTTCTGTTCCCAGCTCTCAGAAGGGAGGCAGGTCTAGTGGTTGGAGCAGGTGACCGGGAGTCAGGACTCCTGGGTTCTGTTCCCAGCTCTCAGAAGGGAGGGAGGTCTAGTGGTTGGAGCCGGTGACCGGGAGTCAGGACTCCTGGGTTCTGTTCCCAGCTCTCACAAGGAAGGGAGGTCTAGTGGTTGGAGCCGGTGACCGGGAGTCAGGACTCCTGGGTTCTGTTCCCAGCTCTCACAAGGAAGGGAGGTCTAGTGGTTGGAGCAGGTGACCCAGAGTCAGGACTCCTGGGTTCTCTCCCCAGCTCTGGGAGGGGAGGGGAGTGGGGTCTAGTGGTTAGAGGAGGCGATTGTGAGTCAGGGCTTCTGGGTTCTCTTCCTGGATTTGGAAGTGGAGCATGATTGGGTGGTTAAAGGGGGAAAGAGAGGCAGGACTCCTGGGTTCTTTCCCCTGTTGCGGACACACATAAATTGGCTCTCTGTCTCTCACACACACAGCCCACTGTCCTGACATCACACATATAAGCCAGTTCCTTTTTTATCACCCATCAGCACAAACGTTACCAGTTCCTTTTGACTCAGCTTGGCCGCAGATTCAGGTCCCGCCCCGGAGCCCACAGCCGAGAGCTTGTTCATGAGTTTTCTTTTCTTTCTCTCGTGCACAAGGACGCAAATGACCGTGGGGAAGCCAAGCCGGCGGATCTAGCAGCTGCATGTCGTGGGAGCGAAGTGGGGGAGTGTTTACACACCCTAGCTAACCCCAGCTTAGCTCGGCCATGAACAGAAAAGAGAGTAAAAGGTAAGCAGGAGGCTGAGTTCGTCTGCGTTGAAAGATGCTGGCTCCTGTCATCGGCTGGGGCTTTCCTTGTGGCCCTGGGTGGCCGTTTCAGTCTGCGTGGCTTCTCCTTTTCAGTCATTTCAGTAGCAATTCCCCCCACCCCCTCAAAACATCGTCTTTTCACTTCCCGAGATGGCGCTGCCAATGGCTGGCCGCGTCCACAGCGAGCGGGCGGCGAAAGTCGCGCCTGGCCCCATGGAGGAATGCAGCCACCTCTGGGGTCGGGCACGGGAAAGGCTCTGCCATGTTCATGGAGCAGCCCATGGCTCAGGAGGGCCAGCGCTTGCCGGGGGCCACTCAGAGATCGGCTGGCCTGTCACAGAAGGGCTAGTGAGAAGAGAGGGAGCGGCCTGACACTTGGCCGGCCAAGCCACCCGCTTCGTAAGGATCTCAGCGCCTGCGGGGCCGGGGAGGTGGGTGAGCGTCTTCCGGGGATGTTGCTCAGGGAGGTTACGGTCGGCTTATGCCAGAGGACCCGACTTGAGGGTGGATTGCAACCAGCGCCCCCTATAGGGGAAAGGGGGTCCCATTCCTACCCCCTCCAGAGTCAGTCAGTCCCTGCCCTGGGGCTAGATCAGAGCCAGCGCCCCCTAGAGGCGAAAGGCACCATGCCCCATTCCCGGTCCCCCCGAGCCAGCCAGCCCCCCACCCTGGGGCCGGATGAGCAGTGTCCCCTAGAGAGGAAAGGGGGTCCCCATTTCTACCCCCCAGCGCCAGACAGTCCCCGCCCTGGGGCCTAGAGGGGAAAGGCCTCATGTCCCATTCCCTGCACCCCACGAGCCAGCTGGTCCCCCCCCCAGTCGTGTTCTCGGCAGTGGATTTAGTGGCCTGATGTTGCTTAGCATCTCAGGGCTTGCAGATTCCTGGGCAATCCTGGATGTAAGGGAAGGAAACTGCCCCCCATTTGCCCGTGCCCAGGGCCTGTGCAGGGCTCCTGCCTCGTTAGCACCCACCCTTAAAGAGCCCGATGCCCCCAGGGACGGGGGCGCAGAGCTGCAGGGGGCGGCCGTGGGCACAGCTGGGGGAAATGTAGAGTCCACAGGTAAGTCACTTGAGTGAGGCGTGAGTGGAGGGAGAACCACCATGGCCAGAGCGTCGCGATGCTGGCTGCTCAGAGAGCTGGGTGCGTGGGTGGGTGCAGCTGTCCCACAGTTCGGAGGGTGGTTGCTTGTGGGCACCGGGCAGACAGTGGATTGGTTGATTGCAGTGGCTGTGGGGTTGGCTGGGTGGGTCATCAGACTAGCCATACAGTGGGCTGCGTGGGCCGTGGGACCGGCCGTAGAGGTGGCTGGATGGGCCGTGGGACCGGCCGTAGAGG
The DNA here is from genome assembly GCF_015237465.2 of Chelonia mydas. Lineage (NCBI taxonomy): Eukaryota > Metazoa > Chordata > Testudines > Cheloniidae > Chelonia > Chelonia mydas. Next base: position 2,670,170 of record NC_051263.2, on the reverse strand, counting down.
TGGCTGGGTGGGGCTGGGGACAGGCCGTAGAGGTGGCTGGGTGGGCCGTGGGACCGGCCGTAGAGGTGGCTGGGTGGGCCGTGGGACAGGCCGTAGAGGTGGCTGGGTGGGCCGGGGGACCGGCCATAGAGGTGGCTGGGTGGGCCGGGGGACCGGCCATAGAGGTGGCTGGGTGGGGCAGGGGACCGGCTGTAGAGGTGGCTGCGTGGGCCGGGGGACCGGCCGTAGAGTGGGCTGCGTGGGCCGGGGGACCGGCCGTAGAGGTGGCTCCGTGGGCCGGGGGACCGGCAGTAGAGTGGGCTGCGTGGACCGGGGGACCGGCCATAGAGTGGGCTGGATGGGCCGGGGGACCGGCCGTAGAAGTGGCTGGATGGGCCGGGGGACAGGCTGTACAGTGGGGCGCATGGGCCGGGGGACCGGCCGTAGAGGTGGCTGCGTGGGGCGGGGGACCGGCCGTAGAGGTGGCTGCGTGGGGCGGGGGACCGGCTGTAGAGGTGGCTCCGTGGGCCGGGGGACAGGCCGTAGAGGTGGCTGGGTGGGGCAGGGGACAGGCCATAGAGTGGGCTGGATGGGCCGGGGGACCGGCCGTAGAAGTGGCTGGATGGGCCGGGGGACAGGCTGTACAGTGGGGCGCATGGGCCGGGGGACCGGCCGTAGAGTGGGCTGCGTGGGCCGGGGGACCGGCCGTAGAGGTGGCTGGGTGGGCCAGGAGACTGGCCATAGAGTGGGCTGCGTGGGGCTGGGGACAGGCCGTAGAGGTGGCTGGGTGGGGCAGGGGACCGGCCGTAGAGGTGGCTCCGTGGGCAGGGGACCGGCCATAGAGTGGGCTGGGTGGGGCAGGGGACCGGCCATAGAAGTGGCTGCGTGGGCCGGGAGGGCCGGGTGACAGGCCGTAGAGGTGGCTGGGTGGGGCAGGGGACCGGCCATAGAGTGGGCTGGGTGGGGCAGGGGACAGGCCGTAGAGGTGGCTGGGTGGGGCAGGGGACCGGCCATAGAGTGGGCTGCGTGGGGCAGGGGACAGGCCGTAGAGGTGGCTGCGTGGGCCGGGGGACCGGCCGTAGAGTGGGCTGCGTGGGGCTGGGGACAGGCCGTAGAGGTGGCTGCGTGGGGCTGGGGACAGGCCGTAGAGGTGGCTGCGTGGGGCTGGGGACAGGCCGTAGAGGTGGCTGGGTGGGGTAGGGGACCGGCCATAGAGTGGGCTGGGTGGGGCAGGGGACAGGCCGTAGAGGTGGCTGGGTGGGGCAGGGGACAGGCCGTAGAGGTGGCTGGGTGGGGCGGGGGACCGGCCGGGTGGGGCGGGGGACCGGCCGTAGAGGTGGCTGGGTGGGGCAGGGGACCGGCCGTAGAGGTGGCTGGGTGGGCCGGGGGACAGGCCGTAGAGGTGGCTGGGTGGGGCAGGGGACAGGCCGTAGAGGTGGCTGGGTGGGGCAGGGGACAGGCCGTAGAGGTGGCTGCGTGGGCCGGGGGACCGGCCGTAGAGTGGGCTGCGTGGGGCTGGGGACAGGCCGTAGAGGTGGCTGGGTGGGCCGGGGGACCGGCTGTAGAGGTGGCTGCGTGGGGCTGGGGACAGGCCGTAGAGGTGGCTGGGTGGGGCAGGGGACCGGCCGTAGAGTGGGCTGGGTGGGGCAGGGGACAGGCCGTAGAGGTGGCTGGGTGGGCCGGGGGACCGGCCGTAGAGGTGGCTGGGTGGGCCGGGGGACCGGCCGTAGAGGTGGCTGGGTGGGGCAGGGGACCGGCCGTAGAGTGGGCTGGGTGGGCCGGGGGACAGGCCGTAGAGGTGGCTGGGTGGGGCAGGGGACAGGCCGTAGAGGTGGCTGGGTGGGGCTGGGGACAGGCCGTAGAGGTGGCTGCGTGGGGCTGGGGACAGGCCGTAGAGGTGGCTGGGTGGGGCAGGGGACCGGCCGTAGAGGTGGCTGGGTGGGGCAGGGGACAGGCCGTAGAGGTGGCTGGGTGGGGCAGGGGACCGGCCGTAGAGGTGGCTGGGTGGGGCAGGGGACCGGCCGTAGAGTGGGCTGGGTGGGCCGGGGGACAGGCCGTAGAGGTGGCTGGGTGGGGCAGGGGACAGGCCGTAGAGGTGGCTGGGTGGGGCTGGGGACAGGCCGTAGAGGTGGCTGCGTGGGGCTGGGGACAGGCCGTAGAGGTGGCTGGGTGGGGCAGGGGACAGGCCGTAGAGGTGGCTGGGTGGGGCAGGGGACCGGCCGTAGAGGTGGCTGGGTGGGGCAGGGGACCGGCCGTAGAGGTGGCTGGGTGGGGCAGGGGACAGGCCGTAGAGGTGGCTGGGTGTGGCAGGGGACCGGCCGTAGAGGTGGCTGGGTGGGGCAGGGGACCGGCCGTAGAGTGGGCTGGGTGGGGCAGGGGACAGGCCGTAGAGGTGGCTGGGTGGGGCAGGGGACAGGCCGTAGAGGTGGCTGGGTGGGCCAGGAGACCGGCCGTAGAGTGGGCTGGGTGGGCCGGGGGACCGGCCGTAGAGGTGGCTGGGTGGGCCGGGGGACAGGCCGTAGAGGTGGCTGGGTGGGGCAGGGGACAGGCCGTAGAGGTGGCTGGATGGGGCGGGGGACTGGCCATAGAGTGGGCTGCGTGGGGCTGGGGACAGGCCGTAGAGGTGGCTGGGTGGGCCGGGGGACTGGCCATAGAGTGGGCTGCGTGGGGCTGGGGACAGGCCGTAGAGGTGGCTGGGTGGGGCAGGGGACCGGCCATAGAGTGGGCTGGGTGGGGCAGGGGACCGGCCGTAGAGGTGGCTCCGTGGGCGGGGGACCGGCCGTAGAGGTGGCTGGGTGGGGCAGGGGACAGGCCGTAGAGGTGGCTGGGTGGGGCAGGGGACCGGCCATAGAGTGGGCTGGGTGGGGCTGGGGACAGGCCTTAGAGGTGGCTGGGTGGGCCGGGGGACCGGCCGTAGAGGTGGCTGGGTGGGGCAGGGGACAGGCCGTAGAGGTGGCTGGGTGGGGCAGGGGACAGGCCGTAGAGGTGGCTGGGTGGGCCGGGGGACAGGCCGTAGAGGTGGCTGGATGGGGCGGGGGACTGGCCATAGAGTGGGCTGCGTGGGGCTGGGGACAGGCCGTAGAGGTGGCTGGGTGGGGCTGGGGACAGGCCGTAGAGGTGGCTGGGTGGGGCAGGGGACAGGCCGTAGAGGTGGCTGGGTGGGCCGGGGGACCGGCCGTAGAGGTGGCTGCGTGGGGCTGGGGACAGGCCGTAGAGGTGGCTGGGTGGGGCAGGGGACAGGCCGTAGAGGTGGCTGGGTGGGGCAGGGGACAGGCCGTAGAGGTGGCTCCGTGGGGCAGGGGACCGGCCATAGAGTGGGCTGGGTGGGGCAGGGGACCGGCCGTAGAGGTGGCTCCGTGGGCCGGGGGACCGGCTGGCTGAAGATCACTGAACTGATGGTAGAAGATGGTGACTCTTAGGGTGACCTAGAACCTCAGCTAGAACCCGGAGAGAGAAAAGGTCCGTTACCTTCCAGCTCCTGCAGCATCTGGGATCTAGGGGGCCTCGAGGTGAGAGCAGGAGGCTGGGAGCCAGGACTCCTGGGTTCTATCCCTGGCTCTGGGAGGGGAGTGGGCTCCAGTGCTTAGAGCAGGGGGGGCTGGGAGCCAGGACTCCTGGGTTCTATCCACAGCGCTGGGATGGGAGTGGGGTCCAGGGGTTAGAGCAGGAGGGCTTGGCAGCACAGACAAAAGCCCCCCAAACCAGCAGGTGGTGTGAGCCTTCCCCGCAGTGCAGCCCTGTGCCATGGAAGGGCATTGGGCAAGAGGCGATGGAGGGGGAAGGGAATTGTTCTGGGCATCCCCCAGGTCCTCCCCACTCAGCCAGCAGCCTGCCCACGGGGGGAGGTGGGGGCCCGGTGCTGTGGGCCATGGCGCAATGCGGCTGCTGGAAATGCAGAAGCAGGGCTGATGCCCCTGCCGGGAAAGGGGCAGGAAGCTGCCCAGCTTTGCAGGCGCGGGAAGGCTGCAGGGGGTGAATTGGAACCAGAGCTGCTCCCCCCTCTGGGCACCCCGAGTTTGGAGTTGAGAGCGGCCCGTGGGGGCGGGGCAAACGCTGAGCCAAACAGTGCCAATGTGGAGCCAAATCCATCGGATCCACTTGTGGGGTTAACACGTAGAAACATGCTTAAAGCAGGGGCTGGGAGCCAGGACGCCTGGGTTCTACGCCCAGCTCTGGGAGGGGAGTGGGGTCTAGTGGTTAGAGTGGGGGGGGCTGGGAGCCAGGACTCCTGGGTTCTATCCCCAGCTCTGGGAGGGGAGTGGGGTCTAGTGGTTAGAGCGGGGGGGGGGGGCTTGGAGCCAGGACGCCTGGGTTCTATCCCCAGCTCTGGGAGGGGAGTGGGGTCTAGTGGTTAGAGCGGGGGGGGGGCTGGGAGCCAGGACTCCTGGGTTCTATCCCCAGCTCTGGGAGGGGAGTGGGGTCTAGTGGTTGTAAAGCACCCACGACAGCGGTGCCCGTCCGCTCCACATGCCTTATGTCATGCTACCTGCGCTACTGATTACTCGTTACATTAAGGCCAGCCCCCGCCCCCGGCTCTGGCCTGGCAAACCCTCCTCAGCCCCCTCCCTGGCATCAGCCGTGCACCCCCAGCCTGGCATGTGCATTGCTTTGGGTCCCACAAGTCCCTCCTCCCACCCTGGGTCTGGCTCCGTCGCCCTGGTTGTCTCTGGTCCTCGCCACGGGCCAGGGCGAACACCGGGCTGCCCAGCTACCGAATCCCATAGCGGGGCAGGGGGCTCTGGGGAAGACCCAGCAGGCGTGGGGCCCACATGCGGGGGCCCCAGGCCTGCCATGCCAGGGGAAGGGGCTGTGGGGCCTATTCTCCTGCCTCCGACAGAGCCAGCTTCGCACTTCCCCTTTCCTGGGCTCAGTTTCCCTTTTTCTGTTTTTCTTTTAATTTGGCTTTCGCACCGCAAGGAGCCCAAGAGGGGAGGGGGCCAGGACCCAGGACTCCTGGGTTCCATCCAAGCTCTGGAAGGGGAGTGGGGTCGAGTGGTTAGAGTGGGGGAGCTGGGAGCCAGGACTCCTGGGTTCTATCCTAGCTCTGGAAGGGGAGTGGGGTCGAGTGGTTAGAGCGGGGGAGCTGGGAGCCAGGACTCCTGGGTTCTATCCAAGCTCTGGAAGGGGAGTGGGGTCGAGTGGTTAGAGCGGGGGAGCTGGGAGCCAGGACTCCTGGGTTCTCTGCCTGGCTCTGGGAGGGGAGTGGGGCTTAGTGGTTAGAGCCGGGGTGCCTGGGAGGCAGAACGCTAGTTTGGTCCCGGGGCCTCAGCGGTCGCAGGACCTGGGCAGCAAGTGAGAAGTGACCCCCCGACTGGCCCCCTCCCTCTCAGGAAGTCGCGGGCGGAATGTCCCTGCCCCACCAGCCCCGGCTCCGGCAAGATCCGCCAGCGGCAGAATCGGCGTCGAATGACCTGCCCCACCCCCAGGGAGATCAACACGGTTATGGCCAGCCTGGCGCTGGGGGAGCTCACCAAGACCTGCAGCCTGGAGCAGCTCATCGAGAAATGTCTCAACTCCTTCGGTAAGGGGGCTGCCCCCCCCCAGCTCTGCTGGTGCCCCTCACTCCCGACCCGCAGCCCTGGGCTCCCCCCCCGCAGCTCTGCCGGTGCCCCTCACTCCCGACCCGCAGCCCTGGGCTCCCCCCGCCCCAACTCTGCCGGTGCCCCTCACTCCCGACCCGCAGCCCTGGGCTCCCCCTGCCCCAGCTCTGCCGGTGCCCCTCACTCCCGACCCGCAGCCCTGGGCTCCCCCCGCCCCAGCTCTGCCGGTGCCCCTCACTCCCGACCCGCAGCCCTGGGCTCCCCCCGCCCCCAGCTCTGCCGGTACCCCTCACTCCCGACCCGCAGCCCTGGGCTCCCCCCGCCCCCAGCTCTGCCGGAGCCCCTCACTCCCGACCCGCAGCCCTGGGCTCCCCCCGCCCCCAGCTCTGCCGGTGCCCCTCACTCCCGACCCGCAGCCCTGGGCTCCCCACACACCCAGCTCTGCCGGTGCCCCTCACTCCCGACCCACAGCCCTGGGCTCCCCCCCCGCAGCTCTGCCGGTGCCCCTCACTCCCGACCCGCAGCCCCCTGCCCTGACAGGTACACCCACCCCCCACGGAGGAGAAGGGCTGAGAGCGGCCAACTCGTGACTCCCAATGGGGTGGAATCCAGCTGCCCCGTTCCATGCAGCAAATGTCCCCCCTGCCCCCGTTAACGTTCCTCACGGCCCCCTGCCCTCCCCCCGGTGCCGTTAACCCTTCCCCTGCCGTTGCCTCCCCAGCCCCGGACGGAACCCTGTGCCGTAGCGACTACACGGTGAACATGACCCTGACCGTCCACAGCTGGGTGGTGCCCTCGGCTGACCTCGCCCGCCACCTCCTGGCGCTATATCCTCCCCCTGCGGCCCGGCCCTCCCCCCTGGGGTCCCCAGGCCAGGCCGGGAGCTCCCGGTGCAGCGGGCGGGAGGGGGGCTGAGGTCAGACGGGGGCAGGGATGGGACTCTGGGTGCTCAGTGGTGCCCCCCTCTGGCTGGGCTGGGAGCTGCCCTGACGGGGGTGGGGGGAGGGACGTGGGAAGGGCGGATGACTCCCAGCAGGGGGGGCTGTGTGGAGAGCAGCAAGGCGGGGGTGGCAGGGGAGCTCTCAGGACTCCTGGGTTCTATTCCCGGGGATTCCAAGGGGGATGGAGCCTTAACTCGGAGCCACCTACCGGGAGGCGTCTGGGGAGGATCAGATGGAAAGACGCCAACGGATCTGCAACTTCGTCAGGTGAGAGCCCCCCGCGCCCCCCATCCCCCCACTGCTCCCCCCATGCCTCCCATCCCCTCACTGCTCCCGTGCCCCTGCAAAGCTCCCCCCTGCCCCCCACGTGCCCCCCATCCACCCACTGCTTCCCCTGCACCTCCAACCCTTAATCGCCCCCACTGCTCCCCCCGCCCCCGCACTGCTCCCCCCACTGCTCCCCTGCCCCTGCACTGTTCCGCCCGTGCCCCCATCCCCCCATTGCTCAGCCCACCCCCGCACTACTCCCCTGACCCCACCCACCAACATTCCCCATCCCTCCAATGCACCCCGTTCCCGCAGCGCTCCCCCAACGCTCCTTGCCCCTCCCCGGGAGTGCCTGTGTGGGGGTGGCCTGCAGCCGATGCCCTAACCCTGCCCCACGTTTCCCGCCCCCCCCCCCCAGGTACTGGATCACGCATCACCCTGAGGCCTTTCGCCTGGAGCCCCAGCTGGAGGAGGCCATGGGCGAGCTCTGGCAAGCCGTGCAGGCCGAGGGTCACGGGCACTGCCAGCCAGCGGACACGACCCACATGTAAGGATGGGCCCTGCCCAGCCACCCCTGCTCCCTGCCTCCCCTTTCCCCGCATCGCTGCGCTGCCCACAGGGCGTGTGTGCCCAGGTGTCTGGAGATGGTAGGAGTGCATAGGTGGCTGGGGCTGGGCATGGATGGGTGTGTTTGTTCACATGGGGGAGTGTACATGGGTGTGCACAGGTGAGTGTGTTTGTGCACGGGGTGTGAGTGTGCATGGGCACTTGGGGGTGTCTGCACCAGTTTGTGGGGCATGCACAAGTGTGTTTGTGCATGGTGTGCAGGGTGTACACAAGTGAGTGTGTGCACGGGGTGTAGGTGTGCATGGGCCCATGGGGGGGTGTGCACCGGTTTGTGGGGTAGGCACAAGTGTGTTTGTGCATGGTGTACACGAGTGAGTTTGTGCATGGTGTGCAGGGTGTGCACAAGTGAGTGTGTTTGTGCACGGGGTGTGGGTGTGCACGGGCACCTGCAGGGGTGTCCACAGACAGGGGGTGATTGTGCAGGCACCAATGCCCCTGCCCGTCTAACCTGCTCCCCTCCCTCCCCCCACCCCAGCTGGCCCCGCAAGGTCAGCTACCAGAGCAGCCCCGGCTGCAACAAGAAGCGGAAAGTGTCCCTGCTGTTCGACCACCTGGACGCGGCGGAGCTGGCCGAGCACCTCAGCTACCTGGAGTTCAAAGCCTTCTGCCGCATCTCGGTGAGCGCCCTTCCCCCGGGCCCTGCGCCTCGCCTGCCTCCTGCCACCCCCCTTCCTCTGCAGCCTCCCCTGGCCCGCCTCTTTGGGGCAAATAGCTGTACCGAGCTGCGGGCGCTCTAAGCTCCTGCTGGAGGCATTTAGCAGCGCTGGAAAGAGGAAGAGAGTCAGGAGAGATCCCACCTTTCACGCCAGCCCCTGGGCCTCGGCCGGCTCTGCCTCCCCAGCTCCGAGAGCGGCAGAGTAGCTCCCACCACTCACCCCAGCTCCTGGAGAGCAGCTCAATAGATCCCACTGCTGACACCAGCCCCTGGGCCTCGGCCGGCTCTGCCTCCCCAGCTCCGAGAGCGGCAGAGTAGCTCCCACCACTCACCCCAGCTCCTGGAGAGCAGCTCAATAGATCCCACTGCTGACACCAGCCCCTGGGCCTCGGCCGGCTCTGCCTCCCCAGCTCCGAGAGCGGCAGAGTAGCTCCCACCACTCACCCCAGCTCCTGGAGAGCAGCTCAATAGATCCCACTGCTGACACCAGCCCCTGGGCCTCGGCCAGCTCTGGCTCCCTGGGTCGGAGAGTGGCTCAGTGCAGCGGCTGCCTTGGTTGCTGAGTTCTCCTCTGTCTCTCCCACTCTCCCCACCGCCCCGGGCAGTACCTGGATTACAGGAGCTACGTGCTGCAGGGCTCCGTGCAGGAAAACCTGGCCCTGGAACGCTCCGTGGCCCTTTGCAACAGCATCTCCCAGTGGGTGCAGGTCATGATCCTCAACCGGCCCACGCCGCAGCAGCGAGCCGAGGTCTTCACCAAGTTCATCCGCGTCACTCAGGTGAGGGTGCCCTCCCGCTAGCTGCCACCAGGGGCGCTGCGGCACGGGGATGGGGGCTGAAGGGGGGAGCGCAGGGTCCAAGACTCTTTCCCAAAGCAGGTCCAGGAGGGGTGGGGGAATCGGGGTGTGCCAGGGGGCGCGTGAGCACGCGCATGTGAATGTGTGCGCGTGCACGCAGGGGCGTGCGTGTGAATGCACGGAGGTGTGGGTGACAGTGCTGGTGGATGTGGGTGTGTGCATGAAAATGCACTGGTGTGAGCACGTGTGGGTGTACACGCACAAGTGTGTGAAAGTGCACGCGAGTGTGCATGGGCTGCACACAGGAGGGTACAGGTGTGTGCACACGCATGAGTGTGTGCACGTGCACGTGCCCATCTATGCATGCGTGCGACCATGCAAGGGTGCACGTGTGCAAGAAAATACTCGTGTGTGTGTGCAAGGGAGTGCATGTGTGCGAGCAAGTGTGCGTGCAAGCGTGCACATGTGAGCAGGCACGTGAGACCGCAGGGGCCTGGGGAGTCGGAGCGGGGGGAAGCCTCAGCCCGACGGGGGGGCCACCGGGCCAGACGCCTGACGCCCCCCAACTCTCTGCCCCCCAGAAGCTGCGCCAGCTGCAGAATTTCAACACGCTGATGGCGGTGCTGGGCGGGCTTTGCCACAGCGCCATCTCCCGCCTCAAGGACACCCACGCCCAGCTGCCGCAGGAGGTCACCAAGGTGGGCCCCGGCCGCCCCTCGCACCCCCCGCCCTGCTTGGCCTCCCAGCCCTCCCCCTGCCACTGGCTGTGGGCCCCTCGGCCTGCGAGCGGGGGGGCTCTGCCCGGGGGGGGAGGGCGGTGGGTGTCTCCCCGCTGCCCCCACCAGGCCATCGCTCGCCCCCCCAGGGCCATTTCTCCTCCCCCGCCACGCTGGGCTCCCCCTGCCCCGCCTCCGCAGAGCTGGGGGCCAGGGCAGGCTGCCTGATGTCTGACCCTCTGGCCTCTCCCCTGCCCCCCAGGCGCTGGCGGAGATGACCGAGCTGCTCTCCTCCTGCTGCAACTACAGCGCCTACCGGCGGGCCTACGGCGAGTGCGCCGGGTTCAAGGTCCCCATCGTGGGCGTGCACCTCAAGGACCTGGTGTCCCTGCACGAGGCGCTGCCCGACCGCCTGGGGGGCCAGCTGAACCTCAGCAAGCTGCAGGGCCTCTACCAGCAGGCGCTGGAGCTGCGGGCCCTGCAGCAGGCCGCGCCGCCCTTCAAGGCCAACAAGGACCTGGTGCACCTGCTCACGGTGAGCCCCCTGCCAGCCGTGCGAGAGCGCGGGCGTGGGGTGAACGGGGCTAGGGCCAGGTGCGCGAGGGTGGGGGCTGGTGCGCAAGGGGGCACGGTCTGGCGTGCGAGATATCTGGGTCAGGTGTGCAGAAGAATGGGGGTGAGGTGTGGAAGTGGGTGGGGCTGGCTGGGCGAGGGGTGGTGGTGCAAGGCCAGGATCAAATGTGCAGGAGGCCGGGGCTGGGTGTTCAATGGGCAGAAGCGTGCAAGGGTGGGAGTGCAAGAGGCAGGTGGTGCAGGGGGGTGCAGGTGGGGTGGGGCTTGGGGGAATGCCCCAGATCTCCCCTTAGAAACAAATCATAGAATATCAGGGTTGGAAGGGACCTCAGGAGATCATCTAGTCCAACCCCCTGCTCAAAGCAGGACCATTCCCCAGTTTTTGCCCCAGATCCCTAAATGGCCCCCTCAAGGATTGAACTCACAACCCTGGGTTCAGCAGGCCAATGCTCAAACCACTGAGACCCTGGGCCCAGCCTGCCAGTCGCAGGGCTGCCCTGCAGAGAGCAGGGGGTCTGGTGCACAGGGGCACAGGCTAGCTTCCACCACCCCACGTGCAAACGCGCACACACACGCTGTGCCCAGCGAGCTGAGCGTGGTGACACACGCACACCTGCCAGCAGGGAACAGTGGTGCAATTGCACAACTCCCCCCCACCCCCCCCCGGTGCCATGGCATGACTGCACCCCGTGCAAATGGCTCTGCCCCCGGCCAGCAGGGGGCAGCGATCTCAGCCCGTTACCCCCTCTCCGGTAGGTACGGGAAGGTTGTTCCCAGTGGGACCCTGCCCCCCAAGCCTCTAACCCCCTTCTCTGCCCCTCCCCGCAGCTCTCCCTTGACCTGTACTACACAGACGATGAAATCTACCAGCTGTCCTATGCCCGGGAACCCCGCTGCCCCAAGTCCCTGGTAAGCTGTGGGGGGAGCTGAACTGGGACCCCCCCAACCCTCCTCTCCCTGTTTCGAGGCACTCGTGTCTGACCCTTTCTTCTGCCCTCCCGCAGCTGGCCACTCCCTTCAAACCCCCCGTGGTGGTGGAGTGGGCGCCGGGCGTGGCCCCGAAGCCGGACCGGCTCACCATCAGCAAACACGTCCAGCAGATGGTGGAGGTGAGCCAGGTGCCCACCCCTCAGCGCAGCCCCCTGGGCCTCGGGCAGCCTAACACGGCCGGTAGCTACCTGCCCCCAAGCCAGCCGGGGGGCATCTGCCCTGCGCCAAGGCCCCAGCTGGGTGCGGGGTTTGTTTGCCATGTGTGTTGGGCAGGTGTGTAGATGCCCAGGGTGTGTGTCCCTCCGTGCAGTGGCCAAGGGCGGGTCACGCTGTGCAGTGGCCGGGGGGCGTGTGTCACGCTGTGCAGTGGCCGGGGGGCGTGTGTCACGCTGTGCAGTGGCCGGGCGGGGGGCGCAGTGCCACCCCGCTCGGCACGACACCCATTCCCCTCCCAGGGCAGAAGGCCAAAGGCATCAATTGGCTGTAGCCAGACCCACCAGGGCCGAGCCCCACACGGGCCGGGGGTGGCGCCTGCCCGGACGCAGCTCCTCTTACTGCCCTGTGTGCTGGGCCCAGCCCCCGGGCAGTCAATGCTGCCCCAGGGCCTAGAAGGGGCAGGACTCACACCTGGGATCTTCAGGGGAGCAGCTCCCCTGTTATCCCTTTATATGGACCAGCCCCTGGGGGAGTCGGTGCCCAGGCACAGCCACCGGCAGCCTGTCTCAGGGGAGGGGGGCGCACTCAGGACCATATAGGATCTGCCCCCCCCCGGCGGGCAAAGGGGGGGTATCCGTCCATTTGATGCCGAGATACAAAGCAATTCCCCCCAGCCACACCCCACCCCGAAGGGCTGAAAGGTCAGAACGGGGTGCCACCCTGGATCGGGGCGGGCGGGGGGAGAAGGGCTCCCAGTGGGTATTGGGGAAAGGCGTGGGGGTGGGCTTACGCTGCTGCTGGTTAATGTCCCCCCTCCCGCACAGTCTGTATTTAAGAATTACGACCAGGACCAGCGCGGCTGCATCTCCCAAGAGGACTTTGAAAAGATTGTGGCCAGTTTCCCCTTCTCCTTCTACGGCCTGGGGAAAGACCGGTGAGTATGTGCCGGGAGGGGGGCTGGGAGCCAGGACTCCTGGGTTCTATCCCTGGCTCTGGGAGGGAAGTGGGGTCTAGTGGTTACCGCAGGGGGGGCCTGGGAGCCAGGACTCCTGGGTTCTATCCCCAGCTCTGACTCACTGCAAGTTGCTCCTTGGCTCCATGCCTCAGTTTCCCCCGCAAGGCCCCTTTGTCAGTATCACTCCCCCCCCCGCCCCACTTCCAAGGCAGCCCCCTCACTGTCCCGTTCCCGTCCCGGCAGCGAGGGGCCCTACAGCCGCCAGGAGCTCACCGACTACTTCATGCGGGCCTGCGCCGTCTTCTCCAAGCTGGGCCTCGGCTTCCTGCACGACTTCCAGGAGGCCACCTTCAAGAAACCCACCTTCTGCCATAGCTGCAACGGCTTCGTAAGTGACCCTGCCCCCCAGCAGCCGGGACAGGGGTGCCCCAAATCCCAGGGCTGCCAGAGACCCTGCCCCACAGTGCCCCCTGGCAGCCAGGAAAGGGTGGGGGGTACTTTAAACCCCGGCTGGGCCAAAGACCCTGCCCCCACAGTGCCCCCCCAGGTGGCCAGGAAAGGGGGTGCACCAAATATCTGCTGCTCCACAGCCACCCCCCCACCCCCACTAAGAATCCTGCCCCACGTCACTCTCCCAGGGGGCAGCACTGGGGGAGGTTAACCCCCCCCAACTCCCCCTAGTCATCCCCTATATTTGTGGACACTGCCAGTGTGTGTGTGGGGGGTCCAGACCCAACAATCCCCCAATTGCAAAATCCCCTCCCCCCTTCACAGGGACAATGCAACACTCCCCCCCGCCCCCCAAAAAGGCCCAGCTAACAGGCTCCGCTCTCTCTCTCCTCTAGCTCTGGGGTGTCTCCAAGCAGGGGTACAGATGTCGGGGTAAGTGCGGCCCCGATGGGGCAACGTGTGGGGAGAATGTTGGTAATAGGGCTAGGGAGAAGCAAAGGGCCCATGGGACTAAGCAGCCCCCAGGGTGGAGCGTGCATGTCCATCTGTCTACTCAGCGCTGCCCCCTGCTGGCTGGAGATAGAACTGCACAGCTGTGTGTCCTGAGCCCTGCACTGCTCACGGCGGAGGGGGATTCTCCTGGCACTACAGGGGGTGGGGGGGGTAATGCCAGGCCCCCCAGCTTAGGTCACGTATCGTGTGTGTCCCCCCCCCAGACTGTGGCATGATCTGTCACAAGCAGTGCAAGGACCTGGTGGAGCTGGAGTGCAAGAAGAGGTTCCACGCCAGAGCCCCAGAGGGGGGCACGCCCCGCGCCGCCACACCTGCTGCCACACAGCACCCCAGCTCAGGTACCGCTACCCCCCCCCCCCAACAATGGAGCAGTCTATCCCCCCTGCCCTCACCAGGACAGTGGAACAACCTGTGGGCCTCCCCTCTTCCCCCCAAGGCCGTGGACTGGCCCGTGGCATGAACCATTTTAAATGGCCACAAGCATGTTAACTCTCCCCCCCCCCCACTTCCAGAGAGTGGCACAGTCCATGGCCAGCCCCATTTAAAGGGCCCCCTCTCCACCTGTTCTCCCCCGTGGCTGGGTCAGTGGAACACCCCATTGCTGTCCACATCTCCCCCCACTCCTGGCAGTGGCACAGCCTGTGGCCTGCCCCATTTAAAGGGCCCCCTCTCCCCACGGCAGGCTCGGAGGAAGAGGCCTTCCCCTTTCCCCCGGTGGGCGAGCCGGCGGAGGAGCAGGCCGTGGTGCTGGCCGGGGTGCCAGCTGGCCGGCGGCGCACTCGGGACGCCTGGACGCAGACGGACGACGCCAGCCCCACAGCGGAGGGCTCCGAGCCCCACGGCGGGGTGGGCGGCTGCAGCAGGGACCAGAAGCTCCTGGAGCACCTGCAGGAGCTGGAGAAGGTGAGACCCCCAAAACAGGGGTACCATGCGGGGGGGGGGGCTTTGGAGACCCCCCTCCCCCAGCGGCTGGGGATGCAAATGGGGCCACCCACGGGTGGAGTTGGCTGGGACTAAAGGGGGCTTCCCTTGCACAGCTGTGCAGGGCCCCCCCCCCGCCCAACAGCTCTGCTCCCCCCCCCCCGCAGGAGCGGAACCGGCTGCTGCTGGAGAACATCGGCCTGCATTGCCGCAACGCCCAGCTGGAGGCGGAGAACGGGCGGCTGCTGACGGGCGAGGCCGAGGGGCGCCTGGGCAAGGCGGAGGAGGGGGGCCACGGCCAGGCTTCGCTCACCCTGCTCCTGGAAGGGATGGACTCCCTGCACCTGCGGCACGACTCCAAGGCCTGAGCCGGCCGGACTCGCCCGCGTCTCCCGGCGCCGCCGAGGGACTCAAAGCCGGCGGCGCGACCCCACGCCCTCGGGCCCCAGCAAGCCAGGCTGGGCGGCCTGGCTCCCGGACTGTACCTGGGCACGGCCCCAATAAAGGGAATGCGTCTTTGTCGAGCCGGGCCTGGGCTAGGCCAACAGCTGCCCCCTCTGCTCCATGCCACCGAGTTGCGGGGCGCCTGTCGACCACTCCGCCACCAGCCTTGCCTCAGTTTCCCCTCCTGGCCTTTGTTAGGATGTGAAGATAATTATGGAGATGGGGGGGGGGGTACGGGCAAGAGCGTTCATCAGCGTCACCCAGGGCAACAACAGGTGTGACGGGGGATCCCCACACAAGCATCGCAACCCCCTGAAATTCAGAGCCCTGAACCCCAGGATTCGGGTCACGTGATGCCGACGGAGTTACTGCCCATCGACCATGGGGAGAGGTGAACAGGGCCCGGGGCCCACCCCCTGCAGTTAGGGGGAAGGGGATCAAGGGGCCAGGGTGAGGCCAGCTCAGAGCTTCAGCCCAGCTCCTCCACCCTAACCCACCCCCTCCCAGGCCTGGGCATTGGCAGAGCTGGGGGGGGAGGGGAGCCCCGGGCTGGGGAGTGGGGGGTGCAGCACTCCAGGATCGGGGCCCAGGAAACTATCACACGGCCCCTCTCTGCTTGGCCCAAACCCGCCTCACATTCCCCGGCTGCGGACAAACCCCAGCCCCCCTCCCCACGCCCCGGCGCTTTTGCTGGAGCAGCCGTTTGCTTCGACACTTTAATCCCCTCGGAAGGTCCCTCCGGATCCATTTAAAGAACGTGTGGGCGGGAACGATCACAGTACAAACCCACCCCTTGACTGAGGCCAGAGCCTGAAATTTACAGCACAGACCCACCTGCCAGCCCCCTAACGCAGCCCGCCGGGGTCCCCAGAGCAGGACCCTCCCGCTACCTGCCAGCAAGGCAACCTCCTCGTGCCTCAGTTTACAAACGAGAATCATCCTCCCCCCCGCCCCCTCTTCCAAAGCAATCCGCTCCGCTTGCCAAGGCAAAAGCTGCAGCACCCCCTGCTGGGCGATGTGTTAAGTGCAACATGGTACACTCCCAAGAGTTTCCAAGCCTGACTTATTATGCTCCCAGCCCCCCTGCTCTAGCCACCAGACCCCACTCCCCTCCCAGAGCTGGGGATGGAACCCAGGAGTCCTGGCTCCCAGCCCACCCTGCTCTAAGCCCCAGACCCCACTCCCCTCCCAAACCTGGGATCAGAACCCAGGCATCCTGACCTCTGATCAGTAGCTGCTCTATCACCCCGTGGCTGTAGGGGGCAGCAGCCCCTCTGAGCCCCAACTCCCCTCCACCGCCCACTCTGCATAGGGGGGCTCTAGAGTCCTTGAGTCTTTGCCCCCCGGATGTTCTGCCCGTCCCCCCTGCAGTGTGTATGCGGGGGGGGGAGCTCCCTGCACAGACGGAGCGGGCTTCATTTCTTCTTCTTGCCCCGGCGGCCCCAGCGCGGCTGGCCTCCCCCGCCTTCGCGCCTCTTCTCCCACGTGGGCATGGGGGGCTCGATCTCATTGGGGCGGCCCCCTCGGTCCGGGACGCCGCCCATCAGCACCTGCCAGGGGGGTGGGGAAAAACAGGAGCAGAGGTAAAAGGCAAGAGAGACACCCAGCCCCCCCCGCTGCACCCACCCCGAAAGGGAGCTAACGGCGGGGTGGGAAGGGCCCAGCGCCTGGCCCGGCCGGAGCTCTGGTCCTGGTGCGACGCACGAGGAGGGGGAGGGGGGTCTCGTGCGCCGGCAGCAAGCTGCTCTGCATGGGGGTGGGGCTGCGGGGCAGTGCTGCGTGTTCCCCCCCCCGGCCCGGGCAGTGCAGCGTGTTCCTCCCCCCCCGGGCCGGGCGCTGCACGTACCTTGTTGATGGCGCAGCTGGTCCGGTGGCGGCACTGCCCGCTGCTGGCACTGACAATGCGCGAGGCGTCCTCGCGGGCGGCCAGCAGCCGGGCCAGGGTGACGCCGGAGGCGACCGACTCAGCCTGCCGCAGCGGGGAGAGGGCAGCCAGCAGGGCGGCGCCGTGGGCCTGTGGGAGGAAAAATCCTTCCCGGTGAGACAGCGTCAGCCCAGGTCAGACACCCCCGGCCCAGGGTCCCTGGGACCCGGCCCCTCCGCAGCCTCAGCAACTCCAGACAGGAGCCGGCGCCCCCCGGAGGGGAAAGGCCCCACGTTCCAGTCCCCACCCTGGGGCCAGATGGGAGCCAGAGCCCCCTAGAGGGGAAAGGCCCCACGTTCCAGTCCCTGCCCCCCCAGCCAGCCAGTCCCTGCCCTGGGGCCAGACGGGAGCTGGCGCCCCCCAGAGGGGAAAGGCCCCGTGTCTCATTCCTCGGCCCCAGCCAGGCCTCTCCCCTCACTGGAATCCCCCCGGCCCCTCACCTTCGCCCTCTCGGACCAGTGGAAGGACTGCAGGGTGACGCTGAAGCGCGTGATCATCATGCGCTTGCGACATTCGTACTCGGCGCACAGGGCTCGCCGGATCCCCTCCAGCGCCTCCTAGCCGGGAGGGACAGAGACAGCCGCTCAGCTGCAGGCTGCCAAAAAGCCAGCCCCCCCTTTTCCTCCCACTGCACTGGCCCCCTTCAGGGGAGACACTGAGGAACAGGGAGGGGTGCTACCTGTTCCAAGCCAAAGAGGGAGGCAGGGGCGGAACCCAGGAATCCTGACTCCCAGCCCCCCTCCCCACACCCACGAGACCCCAGTCCCCTGCCAGGGATCGAACCCAGTTATGATCCTTTAATGAAGGTCTGTTAAGAGCCCTATGCAATGGGGTGGGTCTGTGCAGGGTGGTTAGGCACCGGGATTCTCTGGCAGGAACAGGGGAGCCAGGCGCTGGGATTCAATCAAGGGCCTAACTCCCTTCGGCTGCTTTTGAACCCTGCAGCCCAGGCCAGGCTCCGCAGCAGCCGGGAGCTGACCCAGGGCCAGCCCTGAGCCAGGAGCAAAGCCGCGGGTTCTGCGCTGGCCCACGCGCCCCCCCCGGGCCCCTCCGTACCCACTGCTGAGCCGTCAGCGGCGCCCTCAGCAGTGGCGCCATCTCCTGGTGGCCGGGGGGCAGCGCGGACAGGGCCTCCGCTACCTAGGAGGGAGAACGCGAATTAAGCAGGGAGACATGGCGCGGGCACCGCAGCTGGCGAGGGAAAGGCGGCACCTGCCGGGAGGCTCCAGCAGCCCGAGACAGCAACAGGGGCTTGTCGTCCTGCAGCTGGGGTGCCCTGTTTATTCATTGTACGGCACGGTGCCTCGGAGCTGCAGCCAAGCCCCTGCCCCGAGGACGGATCGGGGCTGGCACCCCCTAGAGGGGAAAGGCCCCATGTCCCATTCCCTGACCCCCGAGCCAGTCAGATCGGGGCTGGCGCCCCCTAGAGGGGAAAGGCCCCGTGTCCTATTCCCTGCCCCCCCGAGCCAGCCGGATCGGAGCTGGCGTCCCCAGAGGGGAAAGGTCCCCGAGCCCCAGGCGCCCTGAAGCTCTCCCAACAATCGATGCATCTGACTCCTCACCTTGGATTTTATGTCCTCCAGGAGCTGGGGAACGGGGCAGGTCGGGGCCGGCTCCGGCCTGCCCAGCGCCTGGCTGATGAGCCGCAGCTCCCGCCGGGCAGCGTCGGCCCCCTCTCCCTGCCGCGGCGAAGGGGGGCGTTTCCAGCTCAGGAGCCGGGCGGCCTGCAGCTCTGAGCTCAGGAAGTCTTGGGAGAGAACACGGGGTGAGAGAGACACGGGGCTCTTCTGGCTGCGGCTGGCAGGGCAGAGGGGGTGCTCTGGGCACCGGGTGTCAGACATGCGCCAGCCCTCTGGGGCGGGGATCTTTATCTGGCCCAGGGCTACTAGGACTCCTGCATTCAATTCCCCACTTCCAGACCATCTGCTTAGACCCCACTCCCCTCCCAGAGCTGGGATAGAACCCAGGAGTCCTGGCTCTCCCCCAACCACTAGACCCCACTCCTCTGGGAGAGTCGGGAATAGGACCCTGGAGTCCTGGCTACCGACTAGCGAGGGCCCTTCCCGCTGTCACTTACACAGCAGCTGGAGGCAGCTGTGGGCGCTGCCCAGCCGGGCGGTCACATCCCCCGTGGTGAGCGCGGCGTAGGGGCAGTGCAGTTCTTGCAGCAGCCCGCTCAGCTCAATCTGGAAAGTCTCGGCGTCTTCAGGGCCTGCACCAGAACAGGAGAGACCGATGAATCCCTGGGCCCCGCGCCCCTGGCATGCTTCTGCCCCCCCACCCCGACCCCACGGAGTGGGCAGGCTGCACAGCCAACACCCCGCTGCTGGAGCAACCCCTGCCTCTTAGGGAGGGAACGCCCCAGGACAGGGGGTGGGGAATGGGGCACGGGGCCTTTCCCCCAGGGGGCATTGGCTCCCATCCAGCCCCAGGGCAGGGGACTGGCTGGCTTGAGCGCGGGATGTGTGTGTGGAAATGGGATTACTCTTGTGATAAACCGTTGGATCACTAACTGGGGTGTATCTGCCTCCATGACATCCTGCTGCAGCCAGTTCCGCAGATTAACGACACACACTCTCTATCTCTCTCTCTGGCAGATCTGTGTGCCCCATAACCATAGCATCTGAGCACCCCAGAGTGTATCTATTCTCACCACCCTGCTGGGGCGGCAGGGCAGAGCTATTATCCCTATTACACATATGGGGAAACTGAGGCACGGAGAAGCTAGGTGCCTTGGCCAAGGTCACACAGGGAGACTGTGGCAGGGCGGGAAACTTATCCCAGGTCTCTAACCACTGGGATACACTTCCTCCCCAGGGTGTAATTACGCTGCCAATATGATTATCTGTGATAACGAACCCAGGGGACCCGGCTGGGAGTGGAGCTCCCCGTCACTCCGGGGTTGGTGTCAGGCAGGTCACAGCATCACCAGGGCCGCTGGAGGAAAGGCCCCGTGTCCCGCTCCCCACCCCCGGCGCGCCAGCCCCCTCCCTCCTCATTTCCCGGCAGGTAACTCACGGCTGGTGGGACTGACGTCCTCCTCCAGGGGGCAGAGGGCTCGGAGCTCCCCCACCAGCTGGACGCAAAGCGCGGTGAACTCGGGGCTCCGCACCCCGGCCTCGGCCAGGCCGAGAAAGGTTTCCTCGGAGAGTGGCCCCAGGGACCTGGGCACACGGGGCAGGGGTCAGCGCCCCACAGACCTGGCCGCCGAGCCCAGATCCGACCACCAGCTCCCCCTGCCAGTGTGCCAGGCCCCCCACTGCACCCTACCCCCCAACTCTTCCCCAAAGTTGCACCTATTCCCCCCACTGCACCCACCTCCCTGTTCACCCTGGAACATTTAGCTCTCCCTGTCGTCCCCCCCACATCCATCCCCCCCAGTACCCCCAGAGCCCTGCTCCCCCACCCTCCGCCCACACACCCCCAGAGCCTCTACACCCTCCACACCCACTGATTTCCAGCCCCCGCAACCCCAGAACCCAGCCCCCTGCTCCTACATCCCCCCAACTATGTACCGTCCACACCCGCTGCCCTGCCCCCTCCTCCCACATCCCCATGCACGCACCCCACTCCAGCCCCCCAGCCCAAAACCCCCCCTCCAACCCCTCAACCCCCTGCCCCACGCACCCCACTCTACCCTCCCCAGGCATGCACCCACTCCACTCCCCCAACCCCCTGAACCCCACACCCCCATGCACGCCCCCCACTCCACCCCCCCAGCCCCACACCCCCCCAACCCCTTGCCCCACGCACCCCACTCTACCCTCCCCAAGCATGCACCCACTCCACTCCCCCAACCCCCTGCACACCACGCCCCCCATGCACGCCCCCCACTCCATGCCCCCTGTGCACGCCCCCCACTCCACTCCCCCAACCCCCTGCACGCCCCAACCCCACTCCACTCCCCCAGCCCCACGCACCCTGTGCATGCCCCCCACTCCACTCCCCCAGCCCCCCAGGCACGCCCACCCCATCCCATGCATCCCACTCCACCCCCCCGAGCCCCACACCCCCCCCTGCAACCCCTCAACCCCCTGCCCCACGCACCCCACTCTACCCTCCCCAGGCATACACCCACTCCACTCCCCCAACCCCCTGCACCCCACGCCCCCCATGCACGCCCCCCACTCCACTCCCCCAACCCCACCCCCCCGGGCACGCCTCCCACTCCACTCCCCCAACCCCCTGCACGCCCCGACCCCACTCCACTCCCCCAGCCCCACGCACCCTGTGCACGCCCCCCACTCCACCCCCCCAGCACCCCACGCCCCCCCGGGCACACGCCCCATTCCACCCCCCCAACCCCCTGCACCTCACGCCCCCCACTCCATCCCCACAGCCCCCTGCACCCCACGCCCCCCGGGCACGCCCCCCACGCTACCCCCAGCTCCCCGCGCCGAGCCGCCCCTACCCAGCCGGCCGCCGCTCCATGGCCCGGGGTCAGCGCCGCGCGCCACGGCCCGGCCCCAAGTTCAAAGTCTCCCAGCAGGGCGCAGAGCAGCCACGCACGGGCCCCGCCCCCTCTGCACCCCGATTGGCTATGGGGACGGCTTGGGCGGGGCTCGGGAGGCTAAGAAGCGGATTGGCTGAAGGTAGAATAACGACTCCCAGCCAATGAGAGCCTCCCCTTTCGCTCTCACCCGCCTCCCAGCCAATCTCCCACCACCCAACCAACCACAGCCTCCCCACCCGTCACCCACTGCCCAGCCAATGAGAGCCTTCTCTTCCCATATAACCCGCCTCCCAGCCAATCAGAGCCTCCTCTTCCCATATAACCTGCCTGCCAGCCAATCACAGCCTCTTTCCCCCCATATAACCCGCCTGCCAGCCAACCAGAGCCTCCTCTTCCCATATAACCCGCCTCCCAGCCAATCACAGCCTCTTTCCCCCATATAACCTGCCTGCCAGCCAACCAGAGCCTCCTCTTCCCATATAACCCGCCTCCCAGCCCACCAGAGCCTCCTCTTCCCATATAACCCGCCTCCCAGCCAATCACAGCCTCTTCCCCCCCATATAACCTGCCTGCCAGCCAACCAGAGCCTCCTCTTCCCATATAACCTGCCTCCCAGCCAATCACAGCTGCTTTTCCCCCATATAACCTGCCTCCCAGCCAATCACAGCCTCTTTTCCCCCATATAACCTGCCTCCCAGCCAATCACAGCCTCTTTTCCCCCATATAACCTGCCTCTCAACTAGAGTCTTTCATTTCCCCCCCCCACCTGCCTCTGGGCCAAGCCGAGAGCCTCTTCCTCCTTCATCGTTGCCAGAGACGCTGCTGGTTTGGTGCTGGTGACGCGGCTCCTTCCACCTCCCCGCAGCGTCCACCATCACCGCAGGCTGGGCCCCAGTGCCAGGGGCAGCAACCTACTTGCCACGCTGGTGAAACTGCCTGCCAGCACCACGGGCTCGGAACCTACAAGCCGGATCCCGACAGCCAATCGGGAGATTTAAAAAACCCAAAGACCCCCACCCAGAAAACCTCCTAACCCTCACCCCCCCCCCAACTAGTTTTTGGGTTGTTTTATTGCACTTTGGGCTACCTGTTTTCCAGTCCAGTAGGGGTACATTTGGGACATGTATTGCAGTTTCTTCCCACCACCACCAGGCCTGGAAAGGTCTTCCCATTAAAATGAAAGCCAGTATTTCAGGAGAGTGCCATGACTCCAGGAGCTGGGACTTGAAAAACACCAGCTCTTTGGCTACAGCAGTCGAGCCCCTGGATTTCTTCTCCCTGATAATCTCTAGTTCTTGTCATCTGGAGATCTCCCAGCACTTTACAAAAAGAGGGCAGTACCATTATCCCCATTTTATAGAGGGGGAAACTGAGGCACAGTGAGGCAAGTAGCTTTCCCAAGGTTACCCAGCAGGCCAGCTGCAGACTTGGGAACAGAGCCCATGTCTCCTGGTGTCCACTGCTCTACCCACTACATCGAGAGGAAGTTGCTACGGGTATAAAGTTGCAGCACATTCTCCCAACGAGAGCTGACTGGAACTCAGAATTTCCATTAGACGGGAAACGTTTACACTTCAAACTTTGGTTTCATTCCAAGTTAGAGAAACAAGCATTTTCACAGACCTCTAGGAAACAAAAAAAAAACAAAACAGTTTGGGAATTTTCATTGGGCCCCTTTAAATTTCATTTTGAATTTTTTTTTCCATTTCAAGATTATTTTTATTATTACAATATATCATAATTAAGGCCCTTCGTTTTTGGTTTTTAACCAACAAATCCTTAGCTTTTACAAAAGCTATCATGCAGTTTTTACTGATTTTCACCCAAAGTTTAGACCGCTCAAGTACATGAAAATACTGATTCTGTTAAGCAAATCCAACCCATTACATCCGGTAATATATTGATGTTTAAGACAAATTAGTCGAAGCGTACATGCAAGGCCGTCTGTCAAAGTAAGGCGGTGGAGTGGAAGATACACACACGTACACATGTGTATTTACTGTTAATGTACAGGTTTCAGAGTGGCAGCCAGGTTAGTCTGTATTCGCAAAAAGAACAGGAGGACTTGTGGCACCTTAGAGACTAACCAATTTATTCTGAGCATAAGCTTTCGTGAGCTACATTCAGTCATGCATCCGATGAAGTGAGCTGTAGCTCACGAAAGCTTATGCTCAAATAAACTGGTTAGTCTCTAAGGTGCCACAAGTCCTCCTGTTCTTTTTGTTAATGTACAGTTCATGAAATAAACCACAGTATTAAGCTGCTTTGACTTTCAGTATGCTTCTCTATTTCTTGCTTTTTCTCCGTCCTCCATCCCACCATTCACTCCAATATTTACCCAGAAAATTGTGAAGTCAATTTTTTGCACCGTTTAATTTCTGTAATAAAAACTCCTATAAATTCCCAGGAAATTTTAAACAGAATAAAACCTGAAAACAAAGGGCCTTTGTCACAATATGCCATCTCCTTCTGACGTGTCCTAATAGATATAATCATAATATATAACGATAGCTGAAATATTGGATTATTTTTCTTTTACTCTAGTTTTAAAATCATTAAGAGCAGCTGCAATTTAGCGCTGCTTGAAACATCTTATCTCTTGTTGATGTTGCAATAAAACAATCTGACACTTTGGTCTGTGTGTGACTGGCACATTTCAGTGTCTGAAAACTATTTGCATCTCTTGAATCTGGCCATAGCTGATCAGAATGATCCCTTTCTGGACCTATAAATCTAGGAAGCTCGAACCAGCACCTCCAAACCCCACCACAGAAGGAGGGGAAAACATTTAAGAGTCACTTTTGCTAAGATTTAATATACAACATACATTTTTAAATAGAACATTCTCCTCTGATTCCATTCCCCCCTTTTTAATTTTTTTTTAAATACACAGAAATGACAATATTGAATATACAAATCTGATAAAATACTTAAACAAGGAAAAAAAAGTTAGATTGGCAACCACAAAAAAATTTTAATATTAACTTTTTCTCTTTGTTTGTTTGGTTTTTTTTCCCCTCTCTGCCCCTCTCTGCACTTTTTTATATATAAAATAGCATTAAAAGAATCTCATTCCTGCAGTAATATACAAGACCCGCTCTCCGCACCCTTCTGTATTTCGGTCGGCTCCCTGCTGTATTGGCCCCAAGGTTATCATAGGGTCATTGGCACACACAGCTTTGCCAGGTTTTATACAGTTACGATTTGTCTTGTTTTGTTTTCTGGGAAGATTTTGAAAAAAAGAACAAGGATGGAGAAATGGGAATGGGACCCAGTGTACTACTGAACACACTCAAATCTGGCCAGGCCAAGCCCTAATCTTGTTTACATTGGGGTAAAACTAGGGTCACTCTATTAGGTTCACATGGACAGTGAGATCAAACCAAGTGTCTTTCTAGTTCATTCTCTTGTCTCCAGTAGAGGCCAATAAATAGCTGGTTCAGAAAGAGGTGCCCCCTACTGGGTAATTATGGCATAGCTGGCCCATAGGGTCAGTTCCCTCCTGACCCCTGATAATCAGAGGTTGGGTCATGCCCAATAGCATGAGGGTTTATAGCCCTGCCAAAACTCTTGGTTATTTTAAAGATATTTAATATTCTAATTCTGGGTTTAGTTATCTGTATAAACATCCAGTCCTTTTTCTGAAGGATGTTAAACTTTTGGCCTCAGAGGAGAACTTGTGGCATTGAGTTCCCCAGGCTAACTGTGCAGCAGGTAAAATAACTAGGTTCACGTATTGGTTTTCAGGTTGGGAATCTCCAAAGGAGCAGAAGCGATTTAGGTGCCAGGCTCCCATTGGGTCAGGCACCCCATTCCCTTAGAAATAGCCCAGCCTCAATATGCTTTCTGTGGTTACTCCAGATTTACACCAGTGTAAAGAGATCGTACTCTAGCCCCATAAACCCCACCCTCTTTGCAATTACACCATTGATCCAGTTTCTCCTGATTTACTCCAATGTAACACCACTGATTCCAATCAAGTTACTCCTGATTTACACTGATGTAACCTCAATGTTCTAAACCAGTGTGACACCACTGATCTAACCCAAGATACTCCTGATTTACACCAGTGTAATGCTATTGATCCAAACAGAATTACAACTGGTTTACACCCATGATACCACAATGATCTAAACCAGAGTAACTCCATTCATCTAAACCAAGTTACTCCTGATTTACACCAGCAGACACCACTGATCCAGAGTTATCCCTCGTTTATACCACCGTACTGCCACTGATCTACATGGAGTCACTCCTGGTTTACACTAGTGCAATGCTATTGATCCAGATAATCCTGACTTACACCACTGTAACTCCACTGATTTGAACTAGTGTGACTCCCGATTTAAGCGAGAGGAGAATCTGCTCTAGCAGATGCGGAGGGTCCCAACCTGCCCCGGCATCACTCTGGTTTTTTGCCCCACTGAGCGCTGCAGGGACACCCCCCACCCCCACAAAAATCAGTTGTCCCGACTTAGGGGAAGAAGAGAGAAGTAAATAAATAAGAGGTGGGGCTTGCCCCTCCCACAACCCCAGAGTCAGCTGGATGCAGCTGCTTTAAAAAAAAAACCTGACCAGGAGCTTCCCTTGGCCAGAGGTCCCTGGCTTTGTTTCACATCTGGCAGCAAGGGGTGGCAGGGGGGACCTGTTGTGCCCAGTGGGAAGGCTGATGCCTCGTCCCAGTGGGAAGTGAGCTGAGCTCCATCAAACTCACGTCACACAGGGGCCCCCAAACAGCCAGCGTGGGGCAGGATGGGGGGTAATGACTCAGCTGGGGTAAAACTCCGAGGGTCCCACTGGTTTTTGGTCCTGGATTTTCTTTGCTTTCCCCTCCCCGCCCACTGATTGTGGGGCCCAGGGACAGAGATCAAAGTGCTTTCAGGCAGCTCTGCTTCACCCCCACTGGATTTGGAGAGATCAGTCCCTCTATTCCACACTCACTGGGTCCCAGGGAGGGTCAGCCCCTGAGTACCACATCCTGTGGCTTTGCACGGTCTAGTCTTAAATGTCGCAAGAGGGCTCCCGTCCTGTCCCTCAGGGAGGCTTGGTAATACTTCACTGCTAGGCAGTGCAAGCAGGAGGTGGAGGAATGGTATGAGACTAGAGGGACATCGGGATTAAGTGACTTGCCCAAGGTTATACAGCAAGACAGTTGCAGAGCTGGGAACAGAACCCGGGAGTTTTGACTCCCAATCCTTTGCTCTAACCACTAGACCCCACTCCCCACCCAACACAGAGAAGAGAATCCAGGAGTCCAGACTCCCAGTCCCATGGATCTAATCCACTAGATCATCCCACCCCCACACTACCAGAATTGGGAACAGAACTCAGGAGACCTGGTTTCCAGCCCCCCTGCTCTAACACACTAGATCCTACCCTCTCCCCGATTTGGGAAGAGAACCCAGGAGTCCTGATTCCCAAGTCCAATACTCCTTCGACCCCAAATTCCTTCGGAATCCAGCTCTTCTTTTCAAAGTCCTCCCAACTGGGTTTAACACAGAGAGCGAGCAGGGGCCGCACGGCTCCCATTTGCTTTGGACCTGGGCCAGCAGCTTGAGCTTTTTCAGCACCATGACCCCAGGTTCCAACAGCTCCAAAATAACAGTTTCGGGATCCAACTCCCCTTCCCGTCCTGCTCCAATGACAGGGAGGCCGGGCACGACCCTGGGCTTAAGAACCTACGATCTAGGTAAACTCCGCCCTGCTGGGAATGGATGCAACTGGTGCTTTGCCCAAGAGATTCTGCCTGGCAACCCCGCAGCGCCGATTTCCCTCTGTGTGGTATCAGGCTGGCTCAAAACCCAACCCACCTTTGCCCATTCGGCGGGGGAGGAGATTCCCATGGAGTCCAGAGACCTCCCCGATCCATTGCCCCCAAGGGCCAGGCTGGCCTCACAGTCCTGCTGGGAGAGAGGGGAACAGCATGGGGAACGAGACTGAATTGTACAAGCTCTCTGCTCTGTGGTGACTGGGGTAAAACAGAGGTAGATGCCAGACATCAATGGGGAAGGGGGTGTCACAAGGGGAGCTGCAGAAAACCCTTCCCTAACTTCCCTGGAAATTGTAGCCCAGCGAACACTTCAAGGGGAGCCCCATTGTTCCAGCCTGGGACCCAGAAAAAAACCACGGGAACTGTATTGGGGCGGGGAGGGTGGGGGACAGAACTTGGAGGGGTGCTGCAGTTTGTGTACCCTGTAAATCGAACCCTGTCTGCCTGTCGTCCTTGTGAAAAGGATGCCCCAGCATTGTGCGGTTATAAAGCTGCAGGGAAGGTTTTTTCGTTTTGTTTTTTATATAGGGGCATTTTTCAGCACAAATTAGTTTCTCTTGTTCCCTGGACTCCCTCCTGAGTACAAACTAAAAATCCAGTGAATATCCATTTAGGATATTTTCTTTCCTTCTGTTGTTCTTTGTAACCCTTTTTTAAAATTGAAAAGAAATCCCTGTGGACCCAGCCAGGCTGGGTAAAGGAAGGAGGGGGTAACATAGTCTACTGGTCACCCCACCCCTACACACACACAAACAGGTGTGCGGACACAGCTGGATTGGGTGAAGGAGGGGTTAAATTTTATTTGTTCCCTCCCGCCGATAGCTAGGAGGAAGGGAGGGGGTAAAACTGCCCCCCCCATGACCATCTACCCATCTCTCCTGAGACTGTTGTTTGTTTGTTTTCTCTTTCTTTCATTGCTTTTTCTTTTTTTTTTTTTAATTTCTTTTTTTTTTATTTTTTTTATAAAAACGGACCCAAAATGTTGAAATTTTAAAGGAAAAAAAAAATGAAACTCACCGGCCACGCCTGACACTCGGAATAAAACCGCCTAGCCCCTCCCCCTCCAAACACGGGACACGGGGGGTGGGGCGTGCAAGAGAAGGGGGAATCAGCCCCCCCGCCGCCGTTTAAGACTGCCTCCGTCTCTTCGCCTCTCTCCCCCCCAGCCAAGCCAAGAAGAGCGCCGCGCCCCAGCCGGCTTCACCGCACAGCCTTGTGTTTCCCACCGCAGCAGCCGCAGTGCTCCCCACACCAGTGGCAGGCGCGGAGGGGCAGGTAACAGCACATGCAGGGCACGACGAGGGAGAGGGCCACCAACGCCATCCAGCGGATGCAGAAGTGCGGGTGCCCCAGGTCGCAGGAGCAAGGGTCCGAGTACTCGCCCTCCGAGTCCGACATACAGTGGTACAGCATGCTCTCGGCGCACCACATGCAGGTGAGCTGGTAGACGCAGCGTCCGACGGGGTCCGGCGCGTCCTGGCACTGGCCCCGCCCGTTCTCCTCGTGGTTGAAGACGTCCCGGCAATAGACGCAGCGGGAGGGCACGGTGTCTTCCTCCGAGCCCGCCCCGCCGCCGGCCCCTGGCTCCTTGGCGTGCTTCTGCTTGGGGGGCGAAGGGGCGGCGTGGATCCGGCAGGACGGGGAGCCCTTGGGGTCTCTGAGGCGGCCCTCGCCGCCCCCCCCTGCTGCAGGGAAGCGGCGCTCCTTGCTGCCCTTCTCGAAGTGCACGCACATGCCGACCTTGTCGGGGTCGGCTTCCTGCTTCTGCACTGCCGCCCGCCTGTAGTCCTCATAGCCCTTGCTCACCCACAGGTCCTTGCATGGGTTGATGCTCTCTAGCTCCTCCTCGTCGTGCAGGGTCAGGTGCTGCAGGGGCTGGGTCTGCACCTGTGGCAGGGGAGACAGAGGTGTATCCTGCACTGTTCTCCCACTTCAGCCTCGTTAACCTGTGGAACTCGCCACAGCAGGACGTCACTGAGGCCGGGAACAGAAGGACCAATTCTGGAGCCAGCAGTACAGGGCTCTTGGAGACAGAACTCAGGAGTCCTGGCTCCCCGATGTGCTCTAGCCACCAGACCCCACTGCTCTCCTAGTGCTGGGAACAGAACCCAGGAGGCCAGATGCTCTAACTCTAAGATCCCACCCCCATAATCTGAGAGCTGGCAGGGGAAAAGGAACCATGTCCTCAGGCCAGCTGGCAGGAGCCCTCAGCTGCAGCCCCAGTCCATCAAGGCAAGGGCGTTGCCAACAGCCCAGCTGCCCGTCACATCCCCTCCCTGTGCCCTGGAACTTGGGGGACCCTGTCCATACGGAACAGATCCCTGCACCACGTAGAGGGTGCAGACCAAATATCAAAGCCCAGAGGAGCAGATCGAGATCGGGGCCCCGTTGTGCCGGGCGCTGCCCAGACCCCGACGGAGATCAGGGCCCCTTTGTGCCGGGTGCTGCCCAGACCCCGAGCGAGATCAGGGCCCCGTTGTGCCGGGTGCTGCCCAGACCCCGACCGAGATCGGGGCCCCGTTGTGCCGGGTGCTGCCCAGACCCCGACCGAGATCGGGGCCCCGTTGTGCCGGGTGCTGCCCAGACCCCGACCGAGATCGGGGCCCCGTTGTGCCGGGTGCTGCCCAGACCCCGACCGAGATCGGGGCCCCGTTGTGCCGGGTGCTGCCCAGACCCCGACCGAGATCGGGGCCCCGTTGTGCCGGGTGCTGCCCAGACCCCGACCGAGATCGGGGCCCCGTTGTGCCGGGCACCGCAGACACACAGGGTGAGAGACTCTCTCTACCCTGAAGTACTCCCAGTCTTAATAGACAAAGGGCTGGAGAGAGAAAGGATTATTACTCCCATGGGGAAACTGAGGCATGGAGAGATGACACAGCCCATCTCACATAGGTGATTCTGTGGCAGAGCCCCAGCTCAGAGCACTAACCCCAAGCCCATCCTCCCTGTGCACAACAAAGACCCCCAGATACCAAAGAAAACAAGAGATTTTATTAACCCCTGCTTAACTCAGACACTCTACAAACAGGTGGGAAAAAAGTGCTCTCTGTTAAAGATCACTACCCCCCCCCCGCCCCCCGCCCACCCCGCCCCCCCAGTTTCCATGCAGGGCTGGGAAAACTCACAACACGTATTCTCAAGTTCTGCAAAAAGTCACCAGCAAGACTAGTGGGTGGAGCGGACGTGCCTGGGATTTCGAACCCAGTGCCGCCCCACCCCGCCCCCATGCAGGACAGCTTTAACTTGAGAAGGCGCTGAAGAGATTCTCTCTCCCATCTCTTTCCTCGGGCTACACAGCGCCCTCCCCCATCGCGCCCAGGGCCACGGACCCCTGCCCCTCCCTGCCCAGACCCACCTGCCCGCCCTGGCTGGTCGGCGTCGACCCCTGGGCCGTGCTGAAGGCAAACTCCTCAGAGGCAGGTGAGCGGATGTAGCAGCTGGAGGAGGACTCGCTGGTCACGATGGTGATGTGTTTGGGGAGCATTTCCTTCCGGCTGTTCGAGGAAGATTCGCTGTCCGTGTGCATCTGGGAACAAAGGCGGTGGCTGTACTAAGAAAGAAGCGCCCTCTAGTGCTGCACAGGGGTCAGCACTGACTGTGCAGGGAGAGCGCCCCCTACTGAGCCCCCACCCTGGTCCCTGCAGCCCAGTGCCCCTTAGCACCGCATCGGGGCCCTTGGGGTCAAGCACAGACCGGGAGGGGAGAGCGCCCCCACCCTGCTGCCTGCAGCAGCCAGTTGTTCCTCAGAGGTCTCCCTTCTAAACACCGACCATGACACATGCTGCTTGGCATGCGTGGTCTGCCATGATCCCAGTATAAGGAGACCGCTGGTCAAGCTGGGAAGGGGTCTGTTTTTCCTAGCACTAGTCCAGACCTTTATCAGCCAACATCTCCCTCTTGGGCCAGTTGTCCCCCAGCTTGGGTCCCTATGTCCCCTCCCCTCTCTGGGACCCCCACCTCCTTGTGGGAATGGAGACAATGGAAATCCACCCCAGCTGGTACTTACACCCCACCCTGGCTAGGGAGTAAACATGGAATCAGACGGGAAGTTTCCCAGAGCGGAATGGCAACACGAAGGCCTTTCACAGATTTTAAGGCCTGTCTCACTTATTTAGATTGTGGGCTCTGTGCTAATCCGTGCTTGTACATCACCTGGCGAATGGGCTGTTTTTCTGGCTGGCCCTAAGACCCTATTGGAATCTTATTCTACGGATTATTGGAATCTTATTCTATAGATTATTAATCATGTTTATTACAGGATCCTCATGCAAGACTAAAGTGTCTGTTGAGTCAGTGTGAAGTGATGGAAACAGCCTCAAGCCTGGCTGAGAGCTGTTTTTGTTCAGAAGATCACCTGGTCCAATCATCCGTGGGACACGGGGTCTGTTACCATCTAATTTTGAAGTTCTCAGTCATTTTGACGGCGAGGGCTTTAAGCTGCTAGAAATAATGCATGGATTT
Source organism: Chelonia mydas (assembly GCF_015237465.2). NCBI lineage: Eukaryota > Metazoa > Chordata > Testudines > Cheloniidae > Chelonia > Chelonia mydas. Next base: position 2,639,038 of record NC_051263.2, on the reverse strand, counting down.
CAAGGCCAGATCATCTAGTTTGACCTCCTGGATAACACAACCCAGAGAACTGCCCCAAAATAATTCCCGGAACAGATCTTTTAGAAAAACATCCCACCTTGATTTAAAATTGGTCAGTGATGGAGTATCCACCACGACCCTTGAGAATTGTTCCAGTGATTGATTGCTCTCACCCTTATAAATTTACACCTTATTTCCAGTCTGAATTTGTCTAACTTCAGCTTCCAATCACTGGGCTGTGTTCGACCTTCCTCTGCTAGACTGAAAAGCTGATTATTAAATATTTGTTCCCCATGGAGGTATTGATGGACTGAAATCAAGTCACCCCCACCTTCTCTTTGATAAATTAAGCAGATTGCGCTCCTGGAGTCTCTCACTACTAGGCTGGTTTTCTAACCCTTTGATCTCACTCCTGGCTCTTCTCTGATCCCCTCCCATTTATCAACATCCTCCTTGTGTTGTGGGCACCAAAACTGGATGCAGGATCCCAGAAGCGGTCGCACCAGCGCCAGATACAGAGGGGAAAGAACCTCTCGGCTCCTATCGGAGATTCCCGTTGATGCATCCCAGGATGGCGTTCGCTTTTTTGGGCGCAGTGTCGCACCAGCAGCTCATGCTCAGCGGATTATAATAAGGCATCATTAGATCGTCTAGTCTGACCTGCACTGCTCCCAGTTACCCCTGGATGGAGCCCCATAATTAGTGTTTGGTGAAAGCGACTCCCCCAGAAAGGTGACCAGCCTGGATCTGAAGACCTCAAGAGATGGAGAATCTCCCGCTTCCTTTGGGAGTTTGTTCGAGTGGGTAATCACCCGCACTCTGACGGGTGCTTTCTAACTGGAACAGGCCTGGCTTTTACTTCCAGCCGTTGGTTCTGCCTCTCTCCGCCAGACCAAGGATCTGGGATGTTTTCCCCCAGAAGGTACTTCTGTCCAGTGCTCAACTTACCAACCCTGCGTCATCTGTCCCATCAGCGTCATCCTGAGACGAGGAGGAGGAGGAGGAGGAGGAGAGAGAACCTGGGAAGGGAAAACGGAGGAAGATACATGAAAGTCAGTCCCCCCAGGAAGGACGCGGGCCCAGTAAGGCGTCCGGTTACTGGGGGCGGAGCTGGGAAAAAGCATTCGATGCTGGGAATGCAAAGGACCTGTGTTGGGGTCTGTCCAGGTGGGACCCCAGGGGTGGGATCCCAAGGGGGAGGGACATAAGGGCACCCCCGTTGCCTCAAGCAGGCCCAGCGCCTGGTGCACCCACCCCGCAGGGACCTGAGGGTGCCAGAGCTTTGCAGCTGGAGCGACACCTCAAAAGAAAAGGGGATGTCTGGGGCCGCCCGGACCCCTCTGTGTGGGGGTGACACATAAACATACACAGGCACTCTCTGTCTCCCTCCAGTGGCTGCAGCACTTTCTGAATCAGCTCTAAGGTAAGTTGGGGATGGTTCGCTCAGGCAGCTGCCCCTTGTGCCTTTAGCGCCAGAGCTCCTGGGTTCAATCCCCGGGGGGGGGGGGGGGGGGTGGCATGCCGGGCACGTTCCAGACAGAGCAGAAGGGAAGGTTCCCATCCCAGGGGCAGGCAGGCAGGAGGAGGAGGGAAATGCAAAGGGGGTCTTCTGCGTGGATCAGTTCGCTTGAGGGGGCACAGCAGCAGCGGGCCAGTGCAGGGTAGTGTCCCTTTAAAGCCGGTGAGCCCTGTAGCAGCGCTCAATGTGTTCCAGGCTGCAGAAACCAGACGGGATTTGGGGGCAGGCGTGCTTTCAGAAGAGTGGGGGGAGGCTGTACTGTGTGTAGGGGGCTGGCGGGGAGGGGGCTGAGTGTGAATGGTGAGAATGCTGGCACCGTGGAGGGGCAACATGAAGGAAGGACTGGCAGAGACAGGGGGAGTGCTGCAGCGCCCGGAGATTTAAAATCTGATGTGCTAGCGGACGGGAAAGGGGGGACGGTCAGGGGAAAAGGACACGACCAGGCCCGACAGCACGGATTGGAGGGGGGCAGCGTGCCAGAGAGCAGAACGAAGCAGCCCCCCAGCCAGGAGAGGGGATGGGGAGCAGAGACTGGGCGTGTCAGGGTCGGGGTATGTCAGGGTTCCTTCCCCACTCTGAACTCTAGGGTACAGATGTGGGGACCTGCATGAAAGACCCCCTAAGCTGATTCTTACCAGCTTAGGTTAAAAAGTTCCCCAAGGTACAAACTTTGCCTTGGCCTTGAACAGTATGCTGCCACCACCAAGCATTTTAAACAAAGACCAGGGAAAGAGACCACTTGGACACGTCTTCCCCCAAAATATCCCCCCAAGCCCTACACACCCCCTTTCCTGGGGAGGCCTGAGAATAATATCCTCACCAATTGGTTACAAAATCATCAAAGACCTAACCCCCTGGGTCTTGGAACAATGAAAAATCAGTCAGGTTCTTCAAAGAAGGATTTTATAAAAAAAAGAAAAGAAAGGCAACAATCATCTCCGTAAAAATCAGGATGGAAAATAATTTCCAGGGTATTCCAATTCAAAACACAGAGGATCCCCCTCTGCGGGAAACCTTAAAGTTACAGAAAACAGGAATAAACCTCCCTCTTAACACAGGGAAAATTCACATAAAACAAGAGATAAACTAATCCGCCTTGCCTGGCTTACCTAGACTGGTTGCAATATTGGAGACTTGGATTGGGATGGGTTGGAGAAGATGGATTTCTGTCTGGCCTCTCTCAGTCCCAAGAGAGAACAACCACGTAAACAAAGAGCACAAACAAAAGCCGCCCCCTCCCACCCCAAGATTTGAAAGTATCTTGTCCCCTTATTGGTCCTTTGGGTCAGGTGCCAGCCAGGTTAGCTGAGCTTCTTAACCCTTTACAGGTAACAGGATGTTGCCTCTGGCCAGGAGGGATTTTATAGCACTGTATACAGAAAGGTGGTTACCCTTCCCTTTGTATTTATGACAGGGCGGGAGACAGGCAGGAATCGATTATGGGGGCAAAGGAGAGGGAGGAGTTAAGAATAACCCCCAGACCATGGAGGGAGGGGGGAAGTGGAGAGGGCTGGGGAGGGGAGATAAGGAGCCAGGCTCTGGTGCAGTGCCCAGGCCTTTAGATCCCTGGGAGCTCTCTAGGGAGTTGACCCAACAGCGGGGGACAGCGGGGTGGGAGAGAGGGAGAGGGATGGGTGGGCAGCAGGGCCTGGGCGGGGAGGGTTGGGAAGACAGTGCTGGGACCTCCAGCTGGGAATCCAGGGCTCCCTCCCTCCCCTGGCAGCGCTGATGTGGAATGCCATCCACCGAGGTGCAGCAACGGCACTGGGGCATCGGGGCCTCCTGAATATCAACAGCCTCCCCACGCCCACCGGCCGGCCGCAAAGGGTTCATATCTCCATGGCACAGGTGCGGGAAACCGAGGCCGAGACATGTCTGAGGTCACACAGGTAGGGTTGGTGGCTGACCCAGGAACTGACCCCACGTCTGCTTCCCTGCAGCCGGCTGTCTTGGCCGCAGGGCCGTGCTAAGGTGAACTCAGGTCGCTTCCAGCATCAGGGTTCGCTTGGTTCTGACCAACAGCCCCTAAGGGGCGGGTGAGGAACAGGCAGGACCCATGCCACCAACCAGTGCCCACATCTCCCATCAGTCCCTTCCCAAGCCAGACCAGAACCCCCAAGGGGGAGCCAGCCAGGCTCAGGACCCCAGCCAGCACACCCATGGGGCTGCCAGCCAGCCTCACGCCCCCTGCATCTCTCACAGTCCCTGGGCCCCGCACCCCGCCAGGGGCAGCAAGCCAAACCCTCGCCCGCTGAACCTCTGCAGGCCCAGGACGATGGCGCCCCACCTTCGGCGAGCTCCTCCAGGGCGGCCTGCACGCTCCGCTCGAAGGCTGCGGCGTCGGCGGGGCTCTGGAAGGTCAGGCCGAACTTGCTGTCGCCGACTTTCCAGTGGTGGAAGATGGGGTTCACCTTGTTGTAGACGAGGTCCTTCTTCAGCACGCACTCCAGGATGGTCTGCAATGGAGAGGGGGAGATTAGAGGCGGGGGGGGGGCCCCACAAGCTGCCCCTCCCATCCAGCCCCTCCCCAGGAGTCAGGCTTACGGTCTGGTCGCGCAGGCGCTCCCCGCAGATCAGGTACTGGCGCCGCCGCCCGCCCTCCTCTGGGCGCCGCACCTTGCCGATCATGACGTGGCTCAGGCCGCCCCCGCCCATGGGCACCCATCCCCCGCTCGAGTCGTCTCGGGTCATCACCACAGCTCGCACCCGAAGCATGTAACTGCGGGGGGCACAAGGAGACTCAGTTAGAGGCTCGGCCGCCCACTGCCCGGCTCCCCACACGCAGTCTGTGTGTCCATGCCATCCGTCGCACCGCCCGTCTCACGAGCACCCATCGCACGGGCACTGCACCCCATCCGTCACACGGGCACTGCATGCCATCCGTCGCACCGCCCGTCTCACGAGCACCCATCGCACGGGCACTGCACCCCATCCGTCACACGGGCACTGCATGCCATCCGTCGCACCGCCCGTCTCACGAGCGCCCATCGCACGGGCACTGCACCCCATTCATCGCACGGGCACTGCACGCCATCCGTCGCACCGCCCGTCTCACGAGCACCCATCGCACGGGCACTGCACGACATCCGTCGCACGGGCACTGCACCCCATCCGTCACACGGGCACTGCACGCCATCCGTCGCACCGCCCGTCTCACGAGCACCCATCGCACGGGCACTGCACCCCATCCGTCACACGGGCACTGCACCCCATCCGTCGCACCGCCCGTCTCACGAGCACCCATCGCACGGGCACTGCACCCCATCCGTCACACGGGCACTGCACGCCATCCGTCGCACCGCCCGTCTCACGAGCGCCCATCGCACGGGCACTGCACACCATCCGTCGCACGGGCACTGCACGCCATCCGTCACACGGGCACTGCACGCCATCCGTCACACCGCCCGTCTCACGAGCACCCATCGCACGGGCACTGCACCCCATTCATCGCACGGGCACTGCACGCCATCCGTCGCACCGCCCGTCTCACGAGCACCCATCGCACGGGCACTGCACCCCATCCGTCACACGGGCACTGCACGCCATCCGTCGCACCGCCCGTCTCACGAGCACCCATCGCACGGGCACTGCACCCCATCCGTCGCACCGCCTGTCTCACGAGCACCCATCGCACGGGCACTGCACCCCATCCGTCACACGGGCACTGCACCCCATCCGTCACAGGGGCACTGCACGCCATCCGTCGCACCGCCCGTCTCACGAGCACCCATCGCACGGGCACTGCACCCCATTCATCGCACGGGCACTGCACGCCATCCGTCGCACCGCCCGTCTCACGAGCACCCATCGCACGGGCACTGCACCCCATCCGTCACACGGGCACTGCACCCCATCCGTCACATGGGCACTGCACCCCATCCGTCGCACCGCCCGTCTCACGAGCACCCATCGCACGGGCACTGCACGCCATCCGTCACACGAGCACTGCACGCCATCCGTCGCACGGCCCGTCTCACGAGCACCCATCGCACGGGCACTGCACCCCATTCGTCACACGGGCACTGCATGCCATTCGACGCACCGCCCGTCTCACGAGCACCCATCGCACGGGCACTGCACCACATCCGTCGCACGGGTACTGCACCCCATCCGTCACACGGGCACTGCACGCCATCCGTCCCACCGCCCGTCTCACGAGCGCCCATCGCACGGGTACTGCACGCCATCCGTCACACGGGCACTGCACGCCATCCGTCGCACGGCCCGTCTCACGAGCACCCATCGCACGGGCACTGCACGCCATCCGTCACACGGGCACTGCACGCCATCCGTCGCACCGCCCGTCTCACGAGCACCCATCGCACGGGCACTGCACGCCATCCGTCGCACCGCCCGTCTCACGAGCGCCCATCGCACGGGCACTGCACCCCATTCATCGCACGGGCACTGCACGCCATCCGTCGCACCGCCCGTCTCACGAGCGCCCATCGCACGGGCACTGCACGCCATCCGTCGCACCGCCCGTCTCACGAGCACCCATGGCACGGGCACTGCACACCATTCATCACACGGGCACTGCATGCCATCCGTCGCACCGCCCGTCTCACGAGCGCCCATCGCACGAGCACTGCACCCCATTCATCGCACGGGCACTGCACGCCATCCGTCGCACGGCCCGTCTCACGAGCACCCATCGCACGGGCACTGCACGCCATCCGTCACACGGGCACTGCACGCCATCCGTCGCACCGCCCGTCTCACGAGCACCCATCGCACGGGCACTGCACGCCATCCGTCGCACCGCCCGTCTCACGAGCGCCCATCGCACGGGCACTGCACGCCATCCGTCGCACCGCCCGTCTCACGAGCAACCATGGCACGGGCACTGCACACCGTTCATCACACGGGCACTGCATGCCATCCGTCGCACCGCCCGTCTCACGAGCGCCCATCGCACGGGCACTGCACGCCATCCGTCGCACCGCCCGTCTCACGAGCACCCATGGCACGGGCACTGCACACCATTCATCGCACGGGCACTGCACGCCATCCGTCGCACCGCCCGTCTCACGAGCGCCCATCGCACGGGCACTGCACGCCATCCGTCGCACGGGTACTGCACCCCATCCGTCACACGGGCACTGCACGCCATCCGTCCCACCGCCCGTCTCACGAGCGCCCATCGCACGGGTACTGCACGCCATCCGTCACACGGACACTGCACGCCATCCGTCGCACGGCCCGTCTCACGAGCACCCATCGCACGGGCACTGCACGCCATCCGTCACACGGGCACTGCACGCCATCCGTCGCACCGCCCGTCTCACGAGCACCCATCGCACGGGCACTGCACGCCATCCGTCGCACCGCCCGTCTCACGAGCGCCCATCGCACGGGCACTGCACCCCATTCATCGCACGGGCACTGCACGCCATCCGTCGCACCGCCCGTCTCACGAGCGCCCATCGCACGGGCACTGCACGCCATCCGTCGCACCGCCCGTCTCACGAGCACCCATGGCACGGGCACTGCACACCATTCATCACACGGGCACTGCATGCCATCCGTCGCACCGCCCGTCTCACGAGCGCCCATCGCACGAGCACTGCACCCCATTCATCGCACGGGCACTGCACGCCATCCGTCGCACGGCCCGTCTCACGAGCACCCATCGCACGGGCACTGCACGCCATCCGTCACACGGGCACTGCACGCCATCCGTCGCACCGCCCGTCTCACGAGCACCCATCGCACGGGCACTGCACGCCATTCGTCGCACCGCCCGTCTCACGAGCGCCCATCGCACGGGCACTGCACGCCATCCGTCGCACCGCCCGTCTCACGAGCACCCATGGCACGGGCACTGCACACCATTCATCACACGGGCACTGCATGCCATCCGTCGCACCGCCCGTCTCACGAGCGCCCATCGCACGGGCACTGCACGCCATCCGTCGCACCGCCCGTCTCACGAGCACCCATGGCACGGGCACTGCACACCATTCATCACACGGGCACTGCATGCCATCCGTCGCACCGCCCGTCTCACGAGCGCCCATCGCACGGGCACTGCACCCCATTCATCGCACGGGCACTGCACGCCATCCGTCGCACCGCCCGTCTCACGAGCGCCCATCGCACGGGCACTGCACCCCATTCATCGCACGGGCACTGCATGCCATCCGTCGCACCGCCCGTCTCACGAGCGCCCATCGCACGGGCACTGCACGCCATCCGTCGCACCGCCCATCTCACGAGCACCCATGGCACGGGCACTGCACACCATTCATCACACGGGCACTGCATGCCATCCGTCGCACCGCCCGTCTCACGAGCGCCCATCGCACGGGCACTGCACCCCATTCATCGCACGGGCACTGCACGCCATCCGTCGCACCGCCCGTCTCACGAGCGCCCATCGCACGGGCACTGCACGCCATCCGTCGCACGGGCACTGCACCCCATCCGTCACACGGGCACTGCACCCCATCCGTCCCACCGCCCGTCTCACGAGCGCCCATCGCACGGGTACTGCACGCCATCCGTCGCACCGCCCGTCTCACGAGCACCCATCGCACGGGCACTGCATGCCATCCGTCACACGAGCACTGCACGCCATCCGTCGCACCGCCCGTCTCACGAGCACCCACGGCACGGGCACTGCACGCCATCCGTCACACGAGCACTGCATGCCATCCGTCGCACCGCCCGTCTCACGAGCACCCATCGCACGGGTACTGCACGCCATCCGTCACACGGGCACTGCACGCCATCCGTCGCACCGCCCGTCTCACGAGCACCCATCGCACGGGCACTGCACCCCATCCGTCACACGGGCACTGCACGCCATCCGTCACACCGCCTGTCTCACGAGCACCCATAGCACGGGTACTGTACACCATCCGTCACATGGGCACTGCATGCCATCCGTCACACCGCCTAGCTAACGAGCACCCATGGCACGGGCACTGCACACCATTCATCACACGGGCACTGCATGCCATCCGTCGCACCTCCTGGCTCACGAGCACCCATGGCATGGGCACTGCACACCATCCATCACACGGGCACTGCATGCCATCCGTCACACGGGCACTGCATGCCATCCGTCACACAGCTTGTCTCACGAGCACCCATCGCACGGGCACTGCACACCATCCGTCGCACCGTCCGTCTCACGAGCACCCATGGCACGGGCACTGCACACCATCCGTCACAGGGGCACTGCACATCATCCGTCACACCGCCTGGCTCACGAGCACCCATCGCACGGGTACTGCACACCATCCGTCACACGGGCACTGCACGCCATCTATCGCACAGCCTGTCTCACGAGCACCCATGGCACGGGCACTGCACACCATCCGTCACAGGGGCACTGCACATCATCCGTCACACCGCCTGGCTCACGAGCACCCATTGCATGGGTACTGCACATCATCCATCACATGGGCACTGCATGCCATTCCTCGCACCGCCTAGCTCATGAGCACCCATGGCACGGGCACTGCACGCCATCCGTCACACGGGCACTGCATGCCATCCGTCACACTGCCTGGCTCACGAGCACCCATGGCATGGGCGCTGCACCCCATCCGTCACAGGGGCACTGCATGCCTTCTGTCGCACCGCCTGGCTCACGAGGCACTGCATGTCTCATAGCAGGGGCACTGCACCCCCGACCAATGTACAGTCTGTCTCATAAGCCTCCATTGCACGGGCGCCGCACGCCAACCATTGCACAGGCACTGCAGGCCCTACCAATGCCCAGCCTGTCTCATGTGCACCCATTGCACAGGCACTGCACGCCATGCATCGCCTGGGCACTGCACACGCCCATCACATGGTCACTGCGCAGCCCCGTCACATGGGCAAGGCAGACCTGGCCAAGTACAATGTGTCTCCCTTGTGCACCTATTGCACAGGTACTGCATGCCTCATAGCACGATCACTGTACACCCTGCCGCACGGACACTGCATGCCCTTCCAATGTACAGCCTGTCTCGCGCACTGCGTGCCCTGCTAAAAGATCCTTCTGTTTCACAGGAGCCATCCACCGCATGTGCCTTGCATGCCCCCCGTGCACGTGTCCTGCATGCCCCGTTAAAGTACAGCCTGTCTCATGTGCACCCATCGCACGGGCACTGCACACCCTGGAAAAGGAGCTTTCTCTTTTGCAGCTGTCCATCCATTGCACAACCACTGCAAAGGCCTCCCACATTGCACACACAGTGCACACCCCCATAGCATGGGCACTGCACACATTCCTCCTGGCTCACATCCATCCACCACCCGCATTGCGGGCACATGGCACACAGTGCCGAAGTGCCTCGGTTGTCACATGCCCCCATTGCGCACACACTGCACATCCCCTCTGCATGGGCACTGCACATCTCAGGTGCACCCCTCACAGGCACACTGCATGCACCTGTTGCACGCATGTTGCAAACACTTACAAATGCTTCTCATCTCCCATTCGCCCCTTGCACGCACACGGCACGCTCTGCGGACATTCATATCGGATGTGTACCAACTGCATGGGCGCTGCAGACCCTACCGATCTACAGCCTGCATGGGCACGGCACGCTCTGCTGACATTCCCGTCTAGCACGTACCAATTGCAGGGGCCCCGCAGACCCCACCGAAGTACAGCCTGTCTCCTGGGCTCCTGTTGAGAGGGCACTGTGCAGCCCTCTGCGCTGCCCTGCACTTCCCCATCGCTCGCACACTGCATGGAACCCCAGGGTCCCTGCCTCAGGTGCCACTCGCTGCCCATGCCACACACCTTCAGCCTGTCCTACGCACACCTTGCCCCTGAGGCCATTTGCCCCGTCTTGCACACGCCCCCCCGCCCCCCTCCGGGGTGCACAAGGGACGACTGCCTCCATCATCCCACTGTGCCCCCCGCCATGCCGCTCTGAGCGGAGGGAGGAGGCTGATGGTTTTGTAGCTTTGGGGCATGTCATGACATCATCCCACCTCAAGCAGCCCACTCACACAGCCTGAGACCGTTCTCCTTTCCCTGCCCCTACCCCCCCCCGAGCCGATCCCCATCCCCCACTCTCCCACGTGCCCCACAACTGATCCCCAGCCCCTCTCTCCCATCTGCACCCCCAGCTGATCTCCGCCCCCCTCCCCAGTCTGCACCCCCCAGCCAGTCCTCGACCTCCCACCCTGCCTGCCCTCCCCCAGCTGATCCCAATCCACCCCAGCTGAATTCTGACCCCCTTCCCCACCCATCTCCCATCTGATCCCCCAATCCCCTACAGCTGGCCCCCTTTGCTCAATGTTCCTCGATGCCCAGTGTGAATGGGCAGCTCCGTTCTGAGGCCACAGGGTTCAGAGGTTGGTCCTGAAGGGCACTGGGTGCGGGGAGGGGGCCTGAGCAGCACCAGTTACTGAGAATGGAGAGGAAATGGAATGGGGGGGGGATGTGCGCGATAGCGGGGGAGGGATGGTGGAATTGGGGCAAGGAAGCGAAAAGCAAATGCGGCAACATAGAGAGGAAAGAGGTAAATGGAGAAATAACAACTGCGTGTGTGGGGGAGACTGCATGGCCCAGCAGGGGCGGCACTGGGCTGGGGCTCAGGAAACCTGGGGTCTACTGCCAGCTCTGCCACTGGCCTGCACGTTACCTTGGGAAAGTCGCACCCCCTCCTCATGCCTCAGTTTCCCCTGATACCTTTTTTAGACGGTCAGCTCCTCGTGGGAGGGACTGTCTCTCATTCTGCGTCTGTCAAGCACCCAGCACAATGGGGGCCGGATCTCGGCTGGGGTCTGTGCAGCGCCCCGCACAACCGGGCCCAAAATCAGTGTGCTGCACAGCTCATGACAAAGATCAGGGCCCCCAGTGGCAACAGAAGAGAGTTGGGTAGGAAACAGTTTTCTAGCAGAAGAAAACTTTCAAGAGTTCAACATTCTCCCCTCCCTCCCCCCCCACCCCCCCATCTTGAATCAGGACAAAAAGTCAAAATCTCACTTTTTTTGCAAACTGAAAAACTGTCAGTTTGGGTCCATTGAAATGTCGTGTTTTGATTTTGACCTTTTTTGTCCTTTTACTGGTTTTGGTCTAATGAGCTGAAATTTCAAAAAGAAAAGTCACTTTGAAACGGAAGAAACTGACCCTCCTCCCCATACACACTGCTCCCCCTTGTCCTTGAGGACACCCTCTTTCCCAGGGGATTTCAGTCTGCATGGCCCAGCCTGTCCGGGGAGACCCTGAACGCCCGTGGGATGCTGCCGATTGTGGTGGCTTCCCGGTCTGGATAGGGATTCAACCCAGCCACCTGGCTGCTTTGCCGAGTCGAAGCCCAGGGTGGTGTGGGTCACAGAAATGCTCCAAGACAGGGTGGCCCCACGGGCTGCCATTCCAGCATCCGATTCTCACAAAGGGGAAGGAAAGCAAAGCCTGAACCCAGTGGCTGGAAGGATTTTACGCCCATCCCTGCCACAGCCGAGGGCCCCGGCCTCGGAAAAGCTCACGTTCACTCTGAAAACTGCTGGCACCGACCAGATGATGGCCACCCCCAGCATCAGCCCTGGAGGAATCACCAGTTCTCTTCCTCGAATGCTGCCAAAGACTCCCAGTGCCTATTTCATTTCCCCATGACTCCTACCTGCTCTGCCCATGCCCCTCAATCCTGACCTGCAGCACCCTGCTGTCCCAGCCCCCGGGCTCTTCCCTCCCCCACCGCTCTTCTCGTGTCCCTCAATCCCACCGCAGCCCCCTGCTGTCCCAGGCCTCCCCTTTCTTTGCTCACTCCCCGTCCTCCCACTCCCACCATGATGCCAACCAACTGGACTGGCAACTGATTAACCGTTCCCTCCCACGCCTCCCCCCGCAGCCAGCAGCAGCCTCAGCTGCCCAGCTGTTACGCAAACATGGTGCTAATCTGACTTTAAAAGCGGCTGCATTTGGCTTCCATCTACAGACGTTAATCATTGACAGTTTACAGCTGGGCGGGCGGTGTTGGTTCAGGCAGGGCCCGTTGCACGCCCAGCTGCACCCAGGAGGGCAAAATTTGCAGCAGGGCGCAGAACCTAAAGGCCAGGCTGAAGGAGGGAAACTGGTTAGGGGTGAGGGCGCTGGGATGGGGCTCTGGGTTTGAGTCCCGTCTCTGCCCCAGGCTCTCCTGGGTGACCCACTTTGCCTCTCCTCTATGACCTGGAGAGAATGACCCTCCCTCTCATCTCAGACCGGCTGGGCAGGGGCAGGGGCTGCCCCCCACGCAGTGGCCACACTCAGAAGTTGTGCCTATCACCCTGTAGTGCAAGCGGTACAAATGCACCCTCCCGCGGAGGCCGTTTTCCCGGGACAGAGGAGCTTTTCCCAGTACAAGCTACATAAAAGGCCCTGGTGTAACTGTCCACTTTAACTATTTCAATTAAAAAACCAAACATCACCCCCCCAATGGAAGGGGGGGGAGTAGGTCCAAACCCTGGGTAGGGACCAGTTCTCACTAGGTGTCCGTGCCACGCCCAGCACAACTGGACCGTGGCTAACAGACCAGCCACCGCCTCCCCCACCTGCCCCCAATTTCTGCTCGGGTGCACGCAGCGCCTGGGGCAGTGGCATCTTCTGACCACCCGTCGTCAGCCAGGGCCCGTGCAGTGCTTGGCACGACGGAGAGCCCTCCAGGGTCGGCAGGGCTGTGCTGCACCTGGCTCAACGGGAGACCCCCTGACATCAGCAAGGATCCAAGCAGCAGGTACCCCTTCAGTCCCAGGCAGGGCTCTCGGCGCTACCAGACTGGGAAAGGTGACCATTGCCAGATGCAGCCATGAAAATCTGGGTTCCAATAAGCTCTCTACTGTAACCTCCGCCCACGGTCCCACACTCCGCATTTCCAGCACTCCTCTGCTCTTCACCTGGCGTTTTCCAAGCTCACCCCCAGCCGACAGGGGAACGTTCCTGGAAAATTTCCACCAAATCCATCCCAGGTGGATTTTCCATCTCTTGAAGTCTTCAGCTCCAGACTGGCTGCCTTTCTGGAGGAGATGCTGCAGCCACACACATGCATCCGGGCTCAACACAGGGATAACTATGTGACATTCTCCGGCCTGTGCTATACAAGAGGTCAGACTAGATGACTGAATGATTCCCTCTAGCCTTAATTTCTATGGATCTATGAATGAAACTCAGGCTGTGTCTGTGCGACGGAGCCTGTGTTGGGATAGCCCCCTAGTGTAGCTTATGCCAATAGAAGGGATTTTTCGGTCAGCACTGTAACACCACCGTTAGCCACGTGGGCAGAAGCCCTTTTCTGTTAGCATAGCGGGGTCTACACTGGGGATTTTCTGGCAGAGCTGCGTCAGCTGAGATGTGATTTTTTTTTTTTTCATATTCCGAGCTGACATAGCTATGCTGGGATCAGTTTTATGCCGACACCAGGCCTCAAGTGCTGTACTTTCTGCTGTGCACAGAGCGGAAGGCCTTTTGGGCAAGGACTAGAACTAAATGAAGAACTGATTTTTCAGTTCATAAGCTGAACTGAAAAATGAAGAGATTGGTTTGGTTTGAGCCCAAAGGGATTTTGTTTGTTTGTTTTTTCCTAGTAAAAAAGAAAAAAAGGTCATTTGGGGGGTCATTTTGGGTGTTTTTCACCTTTAAAAAACCAGTTACATTGCAAAACAAAACGCCGTTTCGAAATGAGAACTCAAACCATTGTGTTCGGAAACGGCCAAACAAACCATTTCAACTTTTTTGATGGAGCCCTTGCTCCCCCTCCCCCCCGGATGAAACTATCCGCTGAATTTCACCCATATTTACTATATGCCCTCTCCAATTACCCAGCTGTAGCAGGGACCATCTTTTTGGTCTATGTTTGTACAGCTCCAAGCACAATGGGGTGCTAGTCCTCAACTAGGGCTTCTTGGGACTACTGCAAAAACAACAACATACATGGCACCTAGAATTGTAAGATCTATCCATTACCAAGCGAGTAGGTTAGATGGGGTTGCTTTAGAGCTAATCTGATTTTCTGTGGACTCCCAGTTTACTCCAGTGTAAAAGATAGTCAGGACCAGGAAGGTATTAAAAAAGAAGCTACAATCAGAGTTTTCAAGACCCAAAAGTCAAGGCTCTCCTGGTAACCTCAACTCCCCCACACAGAGGCTAGAGGATGAGGTATGCTGTTCGCCATAACTTTAAATCCTCAGATACTATGCCCATAGGTTCTCAACAAAGCCTGTAGCTAGCACAGCTCCATCCAACCATTCAGGTACCTCGCCCAGCTGCCTGTCAGCACAATATTGTTCCTCATCGTCCAGTGGTTTCTCCAGCCTCGTTTTAAAATGTCCCTCCCCTCCAGAAGACAATTCTACAGAAGATCTCCCCATCGAACGCCTGTCCTTGTGTTCAGTCAAGATTTACCCTTTCTTTAATTTCACGGCGTTCAAGGCCAGAAGGGACAATCGGATCACCTAGACTGGCCAGGACACAGAACTGCACCCAGTTACCTTTGCATTTGGCCCTGTACATTGAGCGTCTCTTCCAGCAAGGCAGTCAGTGAATCCACCACTTCCCTTGGGAGCTTGCTTCACTCACCAGTCACCCGCACTGTTAAAAACCAGCACCTGGTTTCTAGCTGGAATTTGTCTGGCTTTAACTTCTTGTTCTGCTCTTCTCCGTTAGATTAAAGAGCCCTTTGGTAGCCAGTGTTTTCTCCCCACGAAGGGATACAGACATCTTGACCAAGCCTGCTCTCGACCATCTTTTTGGTAACTACCCAGACAAGCTCCGGGCATTGCTAAGGCATTTACTCCCCAGCCCTCCTGTGCCCCTGCTCTGCGCACTCTCCAGGTCTTCCACAATTTCATCCACAGACACCTAGTTCTAACCCCTTCGCCCACCCATCCCAGGGGTTTAAATCTTCATATACAGGAAGATGGTTCTTTGTTGCTCCACCTGCCACCTACCAAAACCAGGCAGACGCAGCTCTTTGTGTCTTCCTCTGGAAATCAACCCCCCCATTCACCCTGCTGATTTTTTGCCTGGCACAGTAGAACAAGGGGACACCAAACGGCGACAAATGTAAAGCGGATACTTGGGAAAGGCATTGTTGTATACAATGGACTGTTCACCTGTGAAACTCCTTGCCACAAGATTATCCTAAAGGCCAAAGTGCCTAGTGGGATTGCAAAAAAAAAAAGTGTTAGACGTTTATATAGATAAAGGTTATATTAGAATCATAGAATCATAGAATCATAGAATATCAGGGTTGGAAGGGACCCCAGAAGGTCATCTAGTCCAACCCCCTGCTCAAAGCAGGACCAAGTCCCAGTTAAATCATCCCAGCCAGGGCTTTGTCAAGCCTGACCTTAAAAACCTGTAAGGAAGGAGATTCTACCACCTCCCTAGGTAACGCATTCCAGTGTTTCACCACCCTCTTAGTGAAAAAGTTTTTCCTAATATCCAATCTAAACCTCCCCCATTGCAACTTGAGACCATTACTCCTCCTTGAGACCATATTACACGGATTAGACAGAAGTAATAAGGGTTACTTAGACGGGAAGCTCATTGGGGGCAGAGACTATCTTTTTGTTCTGCATTTGGTCCGCACCTAGTGCAACCCGGTCCTTATCTATGGCTGGGGGGTGCCCACGCACTACTGTAAAACAAAGGATAAATACTAAGGCAGACGTCAGGCTGTTACTGAGCTCTCTCACAATTCACACAGTGCAACAATAATAATTCTCTACATCTACGCAGAGGTTGTCAGCCGAGGATCTCAAAGCACATCACAAAGTCTCTCTTCCCAAGGCACACATAATGGGAGTGATTTACCCAAAGCCATACAGTGAATCAGGGGCAAAGCCAGGGACAGCACCCAGGACAGAGAATAGCATCGCCGGGCCTTGCTCTAACCACTCGATCCTGCTGCCATCCGAGTAAGAAATCCACTACCTCATGTTCTCATGCTGTGTAAGTCCTCTGTTGTCACACTGACCCTTATTTAACTTGGGTGGTAAACTCCTCTGGCCAGGGGCCACGTCGTTTTTCTCTATAAATACGATGGTAACAACAATTACACGTGGCTTCCACAGCCCAATTTCATCGGAGGCTCTCAAAGCTTTTATGAAGGAGGATCATGTAATTATCCCCATTTTAAAGACAGGGAAACCAAGGTACGCTGAGGGGAAGTGATTCCCCAGAAGCCAAACAGTACGTGAGTGGCAGGACTGGAAACAGAACCCAGAGCCCCACACATCCACTCCCCTCCCAGAGCAGGACAGAACCCACCAGTCCCCACTCCCCACCCCCATCCCAGAGCCAGATCTGGAACTCAGACCCCCTACTCCCTTCCCAGAGGCAGGAACAGAATCCAGGAGTCCTGACTCCCAGGCCCCCCTGCTCTAACCACTAGCCGACATTTCCAGGCACAGAACCCAGGCCTGCTGACTTCCCATCCAGAATTCTAACCATTGCCCACTCTGCCTTGAACACATTAATGGAGCTGGAGGCATAAATAATAATATTTCACATGATCCATCTGACACAAGTCCCCCTGCTGAAACCCAAGAGCGATTACTCATTTTGCTTTATTCACCAGCTACGACTGTTTTACTTAAAATAAAATCATATTAAAACATGGGTGTATATTAAAAGAAAAGAGATTGCTGCGTCAAGTTTAGAATGACGTTTGGGATGGCTTTGTATCATTTCATGCTAAACCAAAAGGCCCTACAAAAACAATCAAATAAAAACACCTGCAGTCGGGCAAATGTTACAATGGGTGTTACCCAGATAAGATTGCAAGCAGGCTTTCGGGGGTCTCTTATGGTTACTTGGGAAGGGGAGGGCTCTGCTGTATAGGAGGGGGCTCCCAGAATGGAAAAGTGTGGTGCCTACTACTAGGATAAATGCTGCATGCTTTTTCTGGGTTTACTGTTAACAAGTGGGGAGACAGGGAGTCAAGACAAGTGGGGAGACAGGGAGTGGGGTCTAGTGGTTAGAACAGGGGGGCTGGGAGCCAGGCCTCCTGGGTTCTGTCCCAGCACTGGGGTCTAATGCTTTGAGCAAGGGAATCTCGGAGTCAGGGCTCCTCGGTTCTATTCCCAGGTCTGCCACTGTTATGCATTGTTGAGAAAGTCACCTCCCCAGCTCTGTCCCCATTTCCCCATCTGTAAAATGGAAATAGCAAGGCTGACCCAGCCCTCGCACAGCATGAGCCCTTGATGACAGAAGAGCCAGCAGGAGGCGCTGCAAGTTGTAGCCAAGCAGGCGTGCCCTTTGCCAGCCATGAATGCACTAAGCGTGGTGAACGTGCCTCCCGTCGGAGTTGCTGAGAGCACTTTTCAAGCATGGATGGATCTAGGCTCCTGGTTCCTCTGAGAAATGGATCAGATTCATTATTTCCATTTTACAGATGGAGGAACTGAGGCACGGAGCAGGGGAACTGGCTCGCTGAACGATATGCAGCATAGTTGTGGCAGAGCTGGGAATGGAACTCAGGAGTCCTGATTCACAGCCTCACCCTGTTCTACCCACCAGAGCCCGCTCCTCTGTGAAAAAGTTATATTTTGCAGCTACTGATATTTTGCCTCATTACACACATACGCACACACATTTACTTCTCAATTTTGCTCTGAAATAAATGGTCAACTTTTGCAACAAAAAACAAGAATGAAAACTTTCCTGCTTAAATAAAATCAACCGACCACCAGTATGTAATGAAAGAAGCTCTCTCCACCAATCAGAAGACAGTGCAATGCATTTCCGATAATTCAGAATATGAATGAAGACCCTTTTAAGACAATCCCCTTAATAAAGTCAAAAATCAGAAGCAAACACCAGATTGCCCCCCACTAAAATATAAGAATACAATAATTAAGAGTGTTTTAAGCATATACATGACATCACAACGCGTTGCCATGGGAAACGACATTATGTATTACAAGATCAAAGATACTGAAGCAAAGTGGATCTACAGATCCCTGGTTTTTAGGAGGGTGGGGGGAGGAAAATAAGGGAGAAATGGGGCGGCTACAGACGCGAAAAGGACAACACTGTTCAAAGACATAAGACATCCCTACAAACACCCCAAGTCAGCCATTCCCCATTTTCCAGTCCACACAACCAAGCATTTTTCTCCAAGCCCCACCATCGTAACACTTTAAAAAAATAATCATTAAAAAATATCAGATCTGGGGTTTTTCACTGCAGGGTTTTTATTTATTTAACACGGGGAGGAAAATTTTAAAATAATAAATAAATAAACCCAAACCCTTCTGCTCACACAACCATGAATTAAATTTAAATATTATATATATATATAATTACCCACTATGACTAAAAATCAAACAGACCTTTTGCCAGGGCTTAAAATGCATGTCTCATTCCCCACCCCCACTGCCCCCAAACACAACCAAAGCTTAAAATTATAGATCTATATAATACACATTGGAAATTCGATTCTCTTACTCACACCCTGGCCTCCCTATTTGCAGGAGCTACATTTTAAAAAAAAAAATCCCACATCCTTCCGAACAAATAAATGAAATATTCCTAGAGCACAATATTTTAAAATTCACCATCAAAGCATCTTCTAAGCACTCTTTTCCTGCAACAAACACACACAAATTAAAATCCAACCCAAACAAACATACAATGGCTATAGATCATGCCCAGATACATACTGTCCAGTTGCGAACCTTCTTGCAGAAGCTGTCTGCTGGTGCATATATTTATGGAATCAAAACAGTAGAATTTATTTTGTAGAAAGAAACACCCCAGATGTGATCTGTAACCCCCCCACCCCCCACCCCCAAGCACCACTGGCTTCCCCTCTGCCAATGCTGTAGGTATTGGACAACATGCATGCAAAAAGGTATGTTGAAAATGCTTATCTATGGCCCAACTGCTTGATCCTTTCAGCCCATCTCAATGGAAACCATGGGATTTTTGTGAATGGAGGGTCACATGACCCAAGCTAGGCTCTTTGTCCCTCTCCCTTCAATAAACAACAGGTGAACAAGAAAAAAAAAAAGAATCCAAGATATATAGGAGGGGAAATATAGTCACAGGATGTGTCAGCTTCACTCCACATCTCAGTTTTAAACAGTCACCAATTCCCACTGTGTGACAGTGCCAGATATAAAGGACCCCCTCCCACTCCCTACATCCCCCTCCCCAACCAAAAAACTGACATGCCAAGAAGGGAAGGAAATTAAACCCACCATGATGGATCCTCTAGGTGAACCCTGTCTTCTTTTTTTTTTTTATGAATGAATCCAGATGCAAATAGGATTGATTCACAAACAAATACCCTTCACGTCCCCCCACCCTTTTAGGGAGGGGGGGCATCTAATTTCATTCATAAAAAAAAATTCATAATAAAATGGTTTTGGCATTAAAAACATCATTAAAAATAAAAGAGGACGGAGAGAAGAAATTAAATTAAAAACAGCAGCAGCAGCAGCTGGGAAGAAGGAGAATGGAGAAATGAAAGCATGCAAGATGTTTTTAAAGATGTCATTTTATTTTGCCTCCTTCTCAAATGAAAATTATTATTTTTTAGGCAGCAAAACAAAATTTTAAAATCTCGATTGTTTTGCCAAAAAAGGGGGGGCATAAATTGGGTTAAAATATCCCCCCCTTTTCTTGCTTTTATGGGGATTTTTTTAATGGGGGGGCAGATGGAAAATGAAGACCGACTCACTCTACTTCCATGGCTGGTGCAGCTGCTCTGTGTGTGTGGCTTGTGTGTGTTTTATATGTTGGTAGGATTTTCAATTTTTTAAAAATTTCTTTTCTTTTTAGTTGTTCATCATTATAAGGAGAATGAAGATCCAGCAGCCATTTTTCAGCAAGTAACATTTCTAATCCCTCCTCCCCCTTTTTTCCTATCCCCCCCATTCCCAACCCACCCTCCCTCCCCGCCACTGCACCTGCCTTGGTTAATACTGACCACAGCTGGGGGCCTGGACTGATTTCTTACACCGGGAGTGGAGAACCAGGAGCTGGGGAGAGAAGAGAGAATCCAAAGCTGAGCTGGGAAAAGGGAAAAGGAACAGAGAAAAGTGGATTCCACTTGGTCCTAATGCCCCTATAGGATTAGGGGAGGGGAAATCAAAGCGTCTGAACATTAATCATCCGCCGATGGTTACGGAGGGAAGAGGACGTGGGTCGGAACCGGGCTCGGAAGAGCCTCGGGCAGATTGGCAAGCAAACCCAGATCCAGTGCTGAATTTCTCACCTTGTCTCTATAATGGGCCAGAACCAGAATCCCAGGTTTGAAATCGAGGGAGGACCAGCACGCAAACCAAGATCCGATCCCAGTCTCATCTCTCGTCCCACTGAGCCCAAGCAGAATCCGAGATCAGAACTCTGGGGAGGATCCGCACGCAAACCCAGAGCCAATCCGAATTCTAATGTCGAAGATCATGTTGGACAAACACCTGTCAGGGATGGTCTAGGGTTTACAAGGTCCTGCCTCAGCGCAGGAGGCTGGACTTGATGACTTCTCAAGGTCCCTTCCAGCCTCACATTTCTATGATTCTATATCCCGTCTCAACATGCCAAAGCAGAATCCCAGGTCTGAACAATGGGAGGGATCAGCTTGCACACCCAGATCCAGTCTGAATTTCACAGCTCGTCTCGTTATCTCTAACTGGCTGGTACCGAAGCACTAGATCCAAACGATGAAGTGGATTGGAATGCAAACCAAAGTCCCGATCCAAATTTTGTATGTCATCTCCAGCTCTAGCAGGCCAGAACCAGGGCCCAGAACATGCCTGAATCGGGGGTTAGATCGGAATTAAATTTCTCATGCAAGAGGAAGGACAGTCCTGTGGGTAAAGAACTGACTGGGACACCAGCGCTCTGGGTTCAATGCCCAGGTGTTGCTACAGACTTGCTGAAGGACAGCGGGCATGTGCTTAAGTAGCTTCCTGAGTCTGGGCTTCTCTGTGTGCGTCAGTTCCCTAGCTATAAAACCGGGAGAGTGAAGCTAAGTCCCTTCAGAGAGGGAGTGTGAGGATAAACCCATCAGCGTTTCTGAGGCTTGGTTACTATGGTGATGCCAGAGAAGAACCTACCTTGATCCTAATTTTGCAACTCATGAGCCAAACTGGTTTTCCCAGCGGTGGGAAAGTTTGGTTCTAGATCCAAGCTTTGTGCCTAGGACCCTGGGTCTCCAGTTCCTGTTAATACCAAATTGATCAATTGAAAAAAATTAACCCAGATTCTCAGCCCCTAAGGGCAATTTTAATTCTAAAAAAACCAACCCCCAAACCCTCTTTCCTTTTAAATGCACAAGAACAGGAGGTTTGGTTATTGCCATGACAAGGGTTGAAGCCCCAGGAGAGGGATAAATGAGTGGGACTTGATGTTCCTACTGGGGAACCACATGGATTCATGGGTGTGTGCTTAGAGGGGGCAAAGGATTTAGCCTGGCATTTAACACTGCCAAGGACAATCTGGCTATCTACCCAAAGTGCTTATATGAGGAGGCAGTGTTATATGAGGAGGCAGGAGACCGGGGTTCTATTCCTAGCACTGGCCTGCTGGGTGACCTTGGGCAAGTCACTTCCTCGTTCTGTGCCTCAGTTTCCCCATCTGTAAAATAGGAATAATAATGCACTTCACTAAGGAGATCGGTATCAACATCTACTGATAAGGGTTAGGGATTATTGCATGTTCCTCCTCCTCCCCCCAACAGTACCTGCACACCTCACAATCTTTAATCTTGTTAGCTCCACAATGCCCCTGGTAGGCAGGACAGAACTATTATCCCCACTGTACAGATGAGGAAACCGAGGCACAACAAAGTTACAGCCCAGATTTTAAAAGGTGTTTAGGCACCCAGTGTCGTAACGCCTTGCAGATTCATGAGCCCCATTATCATGTCGGCACTTAGAAGCCTACATCCAATCCTCTAGGCCTTGCAACACCCAAATACCTTTAAAAATCTGGGCCAGAAGGACCTGGTCAAGGTCGTTCAGGTGGTCTACAGCAGAGCAGGGAATCCAAGGCCAGCCTCCCAAGTCGTGGACCTCCTGCCCCAGGTGTGACACCCCAGCCCAGCCAGTACACAGCGAACGCCTCCACCTCAGTTAGCAGCTGTGCCTGCTCAGATTTAGGAGCAAGCTCTGTTCTTGGCTGGGGTGGAAAGCTTCTGTCCATGGTGCTTTGGGGGCTGCATGGGATGGGGGGGCGGGCAGCGGCAGCAGGCTCGTTGTATGGGGGATGCACAGCCCCCTGGGGGCTCTGTAATGCGGAGGAGTGGGAGGGGATGGTTCTGGGGAAGGGAGGGGAGGCAGGGTGTAGTTGGCTGGAAGGGGTTCTACACTGGGAGAGGGATCTCCTGTCCCTGGTGCCCAAGGAAGGGCAGGTGCAGGGGGACTGCACTTGACTTTAGGGGGGGGTCAGTCTCATTGTATAGGGGAATGCACCTGGTCCTGGGATGGGGGGGTCTGTACTGTGGCGGAACGAGAGGGAGTGCACCTACCTGGAAGGCAGGAGTCATCTTCCAGGAAGGACAGACAGATGCGCTGTGCTGGTGGGGAGGGGGGCAACTTCTGGCTTTGGGGAGAGGAAATACTTGGGAGATGGTAACTGGCCCCGAGGAAGGAAGATACTGGGGGTAGGATTGCCCTGTCCCCCAGGGAGAGGGTGCACCAGAGGATGCTGTGGGTGGGGAACATTGGAACTGAGCAGGAGTCACATGAGGGGCAACTCTGCCCCCCAAGGGGTGGGGAGGATACACAGTGGGGGAGGGGGGGCTGGCTGTGCCCTGAGGGCTACATGGAAGGGGACACTCTAGCCTGGGAGGGGGTGGCATGGAGGGGGGCTCTGGAGCAGGAGGACCATAGGAGGGGCTCTGGCTCAGGTGGGTCACATGAAGGGGGGGCTCTGGGAATGTACGGGGGACACTAGCCTGTGGGGTGCACAGGGGATTCTGAGGGGGCAGGGAGGCTGTGAGCGGCAGGGTTGGTGGGGGGCTTGTGGGGAGGCTATAGAGGTGGGGGGTTGTGGGGGCAGAGGGGTTCTGATGGGGGTGGTCGTGGGAGGGCTCTGGGGAGGGGGCTTGCGGGGATTCAGAGGGGGTGGGGCTGGAAGGACATGGGGGTCTGAGGGGGCGGAGCTTGCAGGACAGGGGAGGTTCTATGGGAGCCTTGCGGGGACCGTGAGGGGACGGGGCTCAAAGGATGGAGGGGTTCAGAGGGGCAAAGGGGGTTCATGGGGGGACTGCAGGGCTCACAGAGATTCTGAGTGGGCAGGGCTCGAAGGACGTGTGGGGCTCCTGGGGGGGCTGTGAGGGGGAGGGGGCTCTGGGGGCTCGCAGGGGTCAGGGCTCACGGGGGGGGCTGTGAGGGGGCGGGGGTTATGGGGGCATGGGGCTCGAAGGACGGAGGGGTTCGAAGGGGGCTCGCGGGGGGGCTGTGAGGGGGCGGGGCTCGAAGGACGCGGGGGTTCAAAGGGGCTCGCGGCGGGGCTGTGAGGGGGCAGGGGTTCGAAGAGGGCTTGCGGGGGGTCTGTGAGGGGGCGGGGGGTTCGAAAGGGGCTCGTGGGGGGGCTGTGAGCGGGAGGGGGCTCTGGGGGCTCGCAGGGGTCAGGGCTCACGGGGGGGGCTGTGAGGGGGCGGGGGCTATGGGGGCACGGGGTTCGAAGGACGGAGGGGTTCGAAGGGGGCTCGAGGGGGGGCTGTGAGGGGGCGGTGCTCGAAGGACACGGGGGTTCAAAGGGGCTCGCGGGGGGCTGTGAAGGGGCAGGGGGTTCGAAGGGGGCTCATGGGGGGGCTGTGAGGGGGCGGGGGGTTCGAAGGGGGTGCGCGGGGGGGGCTGTGAGGGGGGCTGTGAGGGGGCGGGGCTCGAAGGACGCAGAGGTTCGAAGGGGCTCGCGGGGGGCTGTGAAGGGGCGGGGCCCGAAGGACGCGAGGGTTCGAAGGGGCTCGCGGGGAGTTCGAAGGGGGCTCGCGGGGGGGCTGTGAGGGGGCGGGGCTCGAAGGACGCGAGGGTTCGAAGGGGCTCGCGGGGAGTTCGAAGGGGGCTTGCGGGGGGGCTGTGAGGGGGCGGGGCTCGAAGGACGCGGGGGTTCTAAGGGGCTCGCGGGGGGTTTGAAGGGGGCTCGCGGGGGAGGCTGTGAGGGGGCGGGGGGTTCGAAGGGGGCTCGCGGGGTGGGCTGTGAGGGGGCGGGGCTCGAAGGACGCGGGGGTTCGAAGGGGCTCGCGGGGGTTCGAAGGGGGCTCGCGGGGGGGCTGTGAGGGGGCGGGGCTCGAAGGACGCGGGGGTTCGAAGTGGCTCGCGGGGGGGCTGCGAGGGGGCGGGGCTCGAAGGACGCAGAGGTTCGAAGGGGCTCACAGGGGGCTGTGAGGGGGTGGGGGGTTCGAAGGGGGCTCGCAGGGGGGCTGTGAGGGGGCAGGGGGTTCGAAGGGGGCTCACGGGGGGGCTGTGAGGGGGTGGGGGGTTCGAAGGACACAGAGGTTCGAAGGGGCTCACGGGGGGCTGTGAGGGGGCGGGGGGTTCGAAGGGGGCTCGCAGGGGGGCTGTGAGGGGGCGGGGGGTTCGAAGGGGGCTCGCGGGGGGCTGTGAGGGGACGGGGCTCGAAGGACGCGAGGGTTCGAAGGGGCTCGCGAGGGGTTCGAAGGGGGCTCACGGGGGGGGCTGCGAGGGGGCGGGGGGTTCGAAGGGGGCTCGCGGGGGGGGCTGTGAGGGGGTGGGGGGTTCGAAGGGGGCTCACGGGGGGGCTGTGAGGGGGGGGGGGGTTCGAAGGGGGCTCGCGGGGGGGCTGTGAGGGGGCGGGGGGTTCGAAGGGGGCTCACGGGGGGGCTGTGAGGGGGTGGGGGGTTCGAAGGGGGCTCGCAGGGGGGCTGTGAGGGGGCGGGGGGTTCGAAGGGGGCTCACGGGGGGGCTGTGAGGGGGGGGGGGGTTCGAAGGACACAGAGGTTCGAAGGGGCTCACGGGGGGCTGTGAGGGGGCGGGGGGTTCGAAGGGGGCTCGCAGGGGGGCTGTGAGGGGGCGGGGGGTTCGAAGGGGGCTCGCGGGGGGCTGTGAGGGGACGGGGCTCGAAGGACGCGAGGGTTCGAAGGGGCTCGCGAGGGGTTCGAAGGGGGCTCACGGGGGGGGCTGCGAGGGGGCGGGGGGTTCGAAGGGGGCTCGCGGGGGGGGCTGTGAGGGGGCGGGGGGTTCGAAGGGGGCTCGCGGGGGGGGCTGCGTGGGGGCGGGGGGTTCGAAGGGGGCTCGCGGCCGTTGGGTTCCAGCCCCCGGCGGTTCTGGCCCGACCCGGCCGCTCCCTGCGCCGCCGGACAGAGCCCCCGGCCGGGCGGTGAGTGCGGGGGAGGGGTCAGAAGGGAGGGGGCGGGGGCATTAACTGAGGGAGGGGTCAGAGGGGAGGAGTCGGGGGCATTAACCACGGGAGGGGGCGGGGGCATTAACTGGGGAGGGGCTAAGGGGTATTAACTAGAGGAGGGGTTGGGGCAGTAACCAGGGGAGATGTCAGAGGGGAGGGGTTGGAGGGCATTAACTGAGGGAGGGGTCAGAGGGGAGGAGTCAGGGGCATTAACCACAGGAGAGGTCAGAGGGGAGGGGGCATTAACTGGGGGAGGGGTCAGAGGGGAGGAGTCAGGGGCATTAACCACGGGAGAGGTCAGAGGAGAGGAGAGGAGAGGAGAGAGGCATTAACTGGGGAGGGGCTAGGGGGTATTAACCAGAGGAGGGGTTGGGGCAGTAACCGGGGGAGATGTCAGAGGGGCGGGGGCGGGGGCGGGGGCATTAACTGAGGGAGGGATCAGAGGGGAGGAGTCAGGGGCATTAACCACAGGAGAGGTCAGAGGGGAGGGGGCATTAACTGGGGGAGGGGTCAGAGGGGAGGAGTCAGGGGCATTAACCACGGGAGAGGTCAGAGGAGAGGAGAGGAGAGGAGAGAGGCATTAACTGGGGAGGGGCTAGGGGGTATTAACCAGAGGAGGGGTTGGGGCAGTAACCGGGGGAGATGTCAGAGGGGAGGGGTTGGAGGGCATTAACTGAGGGAGGGGTTGGGGACATTATTCTGTGGGGGCAGCAGCGGGGGGCAGGGGGCTCTAACCGCGGGTCGGAGGTTATGAGCCAGGGCAGGGGTCTGGGCCCAGGCAGTGGGAGGCAGTCTGCGTTTGGGGCAGTACCCAGGGGGCAAGCAGCAGAAGCATTAAGCTGGGGCGGGGTCCCAAGGCTGTTCCCTCTGGGTTTGGGGGCAGAGGCAGCTGGCTCAGGAACAAGCGGCTGGGGAAGATATGGGCGGCTGGAGGAAAAGGCATTTCTTACCCCGCGGGGGGGGATGTGCGTTCACATTTTCAACCCTGGCATCAAGACCGGAGAACGACGGAGAGCCAATAATAATCAGCGTTCAGTGACTCAGGACTCCTGGGTTCTGTTCCCAGCTCTGTCACTGACATGCTGGGTGCCCTAGAGCATGTCCCTCACCTTTCTGTGCCTCAGTTTCCCCTCCCACTCTTTGTCTCTTTAGCTTGTAAGCTTTTTGGGGCTAGGGACTGTCTCTTACCCTGGAGTGCCCATCCCAATGGGTTCCCCATCTCTGTTGGCCTAGAATACACATAATAGGAGTCAATACATTCATAATAATTCTGATTGATATTTAAAAGGTCACATTTGGGTTAACAAGGGGGTTGGAGGGGTTGGTTAAAAACCAGCTTTTCGAAACCTAAGCCTGAGCAGAAATTGTTCCCATTATATTATTATTTGTATCACTGTCGTGCCTAGGAATCTCTGTCAGGTCTCCACTGCGCTAGGCACTGAACAAACACGCAACAAACCCATGGGCCTTGCCCCCAAAGGGCTCGCAATGTGAGTGTAAGACGAGAGACAGCAGGTGGAGACAGACAAACCGACAGGACAGTACAAGGAAACAGACCACAGTGGTCCGAATGACGACCAGTGGTCCCAGCACGTCAGCGGCTTAACTGTTGCCAGGTTTAATTTTAATCACCAAACTTCTCCAGTTTCTTTTTGTAAACAAGTAACCCTTCTCTCCCCACTGGCAATGCAGCTCAGCTGTCCCCCCGTGGGAGACCCCGAGACAAAAGGTCTCTACCAAGCAAAGAGAAATGCAAACAACAGACAAACCACCACCTCCTCCCCAGGTTAAAAAAAAAAGATGGCCTGAAGAAATGTGAGGATTGGGGATGGGGGAAGAAATTAGATTTTTAATTTGTAACAATCTAGGGTGTTAATCGCCCATAACAATCCCTAGCTCGTATCATCGGGAGAGCTCAAATTGCTGTACCAAAGCACTCTCACTATCCCTAAAACGCTCATTATCCGTATATACAGCTAGGGAAACTGTGGCACAAGAGAGGGAAAGTAACTTGCCCCAGGGCACCTGGCAAGCCAGAGCTGGGAATAAAACCCAGGTGGCCTGACTCCCAGGGCAGGGTTCTATCCACTAGGCAACACTACCTCCCTATCTTTCAGCTCCTGTGATGATTACATATGGGGCTTGATGATCATTTCCCTTATGCTGGGTTTACACCAGGGGAGTGGAGTGGCTGCAGTGGAGTCACTCCTGATCTACACCAGTGTAATTTAGGGTAGAATCGAATGATCTTTTTAACCCAACATTGACCCTAAAAAGTTTCTCTTTGTAAAATATTGTTTGCACCCCAAACCAGGGGTGGAACCCCATTTGTAAATTCTTTGGGGGGCAGGGACCATCTTTTAGTTGTGTATTTGTACATCCCCTAGCAGAATGGGGTTCCGGTACATGCCTGGGGCGCCTTGGTGCTACCATAATACACCTAATAGCCATACAAATGTACAGCATCTAGCACGATGGGTCCTGGTCAATACCTGGTGCTCCCAGGAGCTACCATAATATACCTAATAGGAATAACAGGAGTCCCCTTTGCTAGAGGAAGTAAAAATCTGCCTTTGAAATCAAGGCAAAATGAGCAACCCTGGGGGTGGTGACTCTGCCTAGGCCTCATCCAGTGGCCATGGAGGTCAATGGAAAGCTTCCCCCGGATTTGAATAGGCTTCAGATCCTGCCCCACGTCTGTATCTAACCTTCCTACCTTCTCATGGTACCTGAGTGACAGTTTTACTGTCTTCCTTTGAGCAAGTTAGTTCACCCCATTTTCCCCCTCTGTAAATTGGGGGTGGCTGTTGTGACCCGGGTGGCGTAATTCATCACTGTTTATAGCTTCTAAGGCCAGAAGGGGCCTAGTCGGACCTCCTGCATAGCCCAGGGCATAGGCCTGCCCTGGATTAATTCCTCTTTGAACTAGAGCCGATCCTTTAGAAAAAAACAGCCAGTCTTGATTTCAAAATGGCCAGGGATGGAGAATCCGCCTTGACCCTTGGTAAGTTGTTCCACTGGCTAATTGCCTTTCCTGTTAAAAATGTGCCCCATTGTTCTGTCTGAGGTGCTCAGATGGAACGGTTGTCTACTAGCATTGTAATTCTTGTGTATATTCCAGAAGGGCGTATCTGCTCCGTTGCCCAAGTGTTAGGGCAAGAGCCTGGGCCATATCCTCAAAGGAATTTAGGAGCCTTAACTCCTACTGAACTGAAATCCCTGTGAGGATCTGGGTCTTAGCCATGGCGTGCCTCAGTTTCCCCATCTGTACAATGGGGTGTTGTGAGGATAAATCCATTAAAGATGTCAAGGAGCTCAGGCACAGTGGGACAGGGCTCATATAAGTACCTTCGGTAGACAGATAAATAACCAGCCCTCCAGGCCCAATTGTGCTAGGAAGAGATAGTCTCCGCCCACAAGATTCACAGAGCTTATGGCCAGAAGGGACCCATTAGATCAAGAGTTAATAATCTAACTAGACAAGGGCAGGGAGGGGAATCAGAAGCCTGGAGAGGGGAAGCTACTTAAGCAAGGTCACCTGACAGGCGAGCGGCAGAGGTGAGTCTAGACCGCACAACTCCCGAGTCTTCATCCACTGGGCTGCGCTGTCATTCTCTTTTCTCCCGCTCACAGGATGAACGTTGAAAATGGGCAACGTGCAGTCGGAAGCATCCCAAGATGTAGACCCCGTGCAGGGAAAAGACAAGGAAGGCAAGCCAAGAGCGGACGACGGGTGCTTGGCCGGCACGCCCAGCGGGGCTGGGAGTGAATCGGGAGCCCTCCCGCCTCATCCCGAAACCTTTGCAGTGAAAGAACCTTCCCAGCCACTCAACAGAGAGCCGGGGAGAAGAGGAAAGCAGGCGGCTTCGTCAGAGACGGGCAAGAGTTGCTCGAAGAAATCCAAGCTCAAGCTGTCTTCCATGTGGGTTCAGAATTCCAGCAGCCTCAGCAGAGATCCAGGCCTTGGAGACAATAACTCCGCTCAGGAATTGGGGCAAGGGAAGGCAGGGGAAGCTGGATTGACCTGCCTAAGTGGCGATGCCAGCTTGGGCACGGAGCCAAGCCCAGCACTGGATATCCCAGGCACCCACCAAGGGGAACCCAAGGGCCAGAAGGTGACATCTGGGTCTCAAAAGCTGCCCCCCGAACAAGACTTGCTGAGGTCCAAAAAGGCAGCGCCCAAGGGGAAGAGCAAAGGGGAGACCGTTTCCATCATGAAGCAAGGAGGCCAGGGCGACCTTCCAGGCAAGAGTGCCGCTGTCCCAGCGCGGCTGGAGCGGGCACAGGGGATCAGCGCACCCAAGGGCACGTCGGAGCCAGAGGGCTGCAGCCAACCGGCCCTGACCAAGACACGGACGCCGAGTTCAGTCCTGGACAACCCCGCCCGTGCAGACACTCCAAACCCCAATGACCAGGGGGGGCCTAACGATGCAGCAGAAAGGAACCCAACCAGCACAGCTCCCCCAAGGCCCCCGGCTGCGTCAGGAGGGAAGAAACAGCCCCCGCCTCATGAGGAAGGCTCACCCGGCAGCCACGGTGACTCAAAGGCACCCGCCAGTCCACGCCAATCGCCCACCGGCCAGGCCAAGACCCGGGGCAGCAGAGCAAAGGAGCCCCAAGGGAGTGAGGAGGATGGGGTGAACACAGAGGGGGTGCAAGCCCTGCTGGACCATGGACTGAGCTTCCTGTACAAGGTCACCATCCAGCCTGGGCAGCGGCCGCCCAGCGTCAAGGCAATAAAGCACCGGGCCAGCCTGATCTCCTCCGATATCTCCTCTGCCGACGCCCTGAAGCAGTGTCCCCAAGAGAAGGCCCCGCCCAGCATCTCTGGGTCGCCCAAGGCAGCTGAGAAGCTGCCGCCGCTCAAGGAACTGGAAAGGAGAGATCAGGAGGGTCTCAGCTCCTTGAGCCAGGCTTTTTTGGAGCAGTTCCAGAAAATGGGCACTAAGGAGCAGGCCTCACCCTCCACCCAGCCCCGGAGCCAGGCCAAGCAGCAGCTGCATCTGGTCAAGATCCTGGACGACCTCACCTCCTTCAACTTCAGGAGCCTGGAGGGTCAGAAGCCCAGAGCGCCCACCCCTTACCCGCAGCGGCGCAAAGGCCAGGGCAGAAATAGCCCCAGGTTCGGCTCAGATGTGTCTCGGCTCATGTCCTTCTTGGGCAATGGCCCCAAGCTTGACGGGCTGAGGCAGGACGCGGGCCACCCACAGCCCGTCAGGGCCTGGCTGGCTGACGACACGAGGAAGAACCTGGGTCCCAACGGAGAACCCGATGGAGAACCCCCTCAACTTAGCCCTGCCTTCGTGGCAGAGCCAGAGCAGCTAACACAAGCTGGAGACACCCAGCAGCGGAAGCCAGAGACACCGTCCCCAGAGGCAAATCCACCAGCGAGGGCTCCTGGTCTACCCACGCCAGGCACGCCCGCCTTGCCTTCGGGAGAGGCTGCAGCTGCCAGCACAGTCCAGCCTCGCAAAGGGGAGGACCAAGCCATGGCCCTGCCTGGGCAGGAGGCTATTCCTCCCACTCCAGCCCCTCCAGTGCCAACGTGCCCGGTGGCTCCCCGCCCCTCCTGCCCCATGGCAGCTCAGCGCCAGGCAGCGTTGGAGCAGAGCAGCGCCTCCAAGGGGGTGCCAGGCCATGTCAGGCCAAAAGCGAGGAAACAGGCCATGACTAAGCTGCAGCCCCGGTCCACGTGGCAGCCCAAGGTGGCAGCTAGCCCCACCCAGAAGCCGCAGGAGAAGCTTAAGGCCCATGGGCAGCCGAAGGCCAAAACGCAGAAGATCAAGTCGCAGAGGCAGGGGCGGGAAGCCCTGGAGCCACAGGTTGCCCCAGCCGAGCCCAGCCAGGACGCATCCTCAGAGCAGGGTCCGGATGGCTCGCACGACAAGCCCCAGGCTTCCGCTCGCCACTGGCCGCCATTCCAGATCATGGATTCGTGCCCCAGGAAGTGCTACTGCAAGCACCAGGATCAGAGGAAGCTGCCCAGGAACATCTCCGCGTGGTGAGTGGGCGTGGGATCTGGATCCCGGACACCCCCGGCGCTCAGAGCCCGCTGCTCCCAGCCCTGCCTCTGTAAGGAGGCGAGTCAGTGACCCAGGCCCACATCCTCAAAGCCAATGGGAGATAGGCACCTAAATACCTGAGGATCTGGGCCTTGGAGACTGGGGAACCCATAACCTCTAGGTCGCCAGTTCAGATCCAGCCCAAGGGGGTTGTGGTTGAAAATCCCAGGTAAATAATTTCACACACTGAAATAGCTCTAGTTTTCAGTCACCATGGAACTGGGCTGGACTTGAACAGGAGGATGGGTCCATCAGTGGTCTATTAGCCAAGATGGTCAGGGAGCCGGTCCCTTGAAGTTCTGGCCCTAACCACTATCAGAGACAGGATGCTCGGCTAGACGGACTATTGGTCTGCCCCAGTATGGCTAGCCCGTTAGCAATCCCATCAAGCCACGCGCGCGCAGAGAAGCAGCCTGGACTGCTGTACAATGGCCTAGCCAGCCAAGCAGCCCCCTGATAGCTGGAGAGCAGAAATCTTGTCTTGCCTGTCTCCAGCGCTCTGATCCTGACCATACCACCCCAGCTTGATGGGGAGCGGGACCAGGCCTGCGCCAGGAAAGCTTTGCCGATAGCACTCGACCGGCAAACCCTCCTGCTGGAGTGGCAGCTCCCACTGGCAAAAATGTGTGTTTGCCGATGTCGCTTGTGCCAGTTCCCCAAATGGAAAAAGCTGCCAGAGGTGGTGGAAGTGGCAGGGTGGGTGCCTGGGGGCAGATCAGCGATGACTGAGTGCCTGCCCTATCCAAACCACTGCCCCTGCCTGTCCTCTCGTTTCACCCTTCAATGCAGGCTGACTCCCTCCGCCAACCACCTGGCTGAGCCGCCCTGGGTCTCCACTGCCATCCTGGCTGGATCGCTGGTCGCCGGCACCAGGTTCTTCCTGGATTCATATGAGCAGCAGGCAGGAGACGACGACTGAGAATCCCCCAGTTTTCCTGTCAATAAACCGCGTTGGGCCAGCTCTGTGGATTGGCTTCATTCACGCGCCGGTCCACAGGGGAGCAGCAGCAGCAGGCTGGACAGATCTTGGGTGAATTCCCCCGCGCGTGACTTTCCCACCCCAGAGACAGCTGGCCTGATTCTCAGCTACAGTGGCCCCCCTGAGCTGCCCCTGGCCACATAAAGGGGCCTTAAAGTGGGTAGAAACAGGCCCCTGGCAATCTTCACCCCTTATAATGCCATTTTGGGGGGGGACGACACAACCCCTAGTGAGGGGTGAATGAGGTACCCTGGCCTGGGGAAGGGCTGCACACAAAAGCCCTGTGGGGAGAATGGAAATCGGGGCGGGGGGGGGGGGGAAGAGGAGAAAGAACATGGGGGACAGCCTGTGCCATGGGAAGATGGGGACACACAGCCCCTGGGGACATGGGGTAGTGCAGGGAGTCCCTGAAATAGAGGGAGTGGAGGGTGGTACCCAGGGGGTTTGTGAAGATCCCTAGGTGCACGCAACGTGCTCGGCAGACAGACACCACAAAGCGTGGACCCTCCAGGGGGAGGTGCCAGAACGTGAACTGAAGGTACATTGAGAGAGCCGACGAGGCAGGAACAGCATAACAGGGACGTTTTGGGGCCCAGGACTGGCGTAGCAGGGGCTGCGGGTTGGGAGCGAGGAGCACTTGCAGAACCAGCCAGCGGAAGCTTGCCCAGCTGCGCCCAGCTCTAGGCAAGGGCAATCTCCAATCTCGCTGCCCCACGCCTGCTAAAACCACCGCTCAGCCTCGCACCAGTTCCTGGATGGCCTATGCAGGAGGCCCAGCTGCTCTCCATGCAGGAAGCAGCAACACAGAGCTGCAGCACGCCCCAGCGGCAGAGAGAGAGAACGCAAGGGCCCAGGGCAAGCCTCCATGGTAAACATTCAGGCCTCATGGTGCATTTTGGGTTAAGGTCTTGAAAAGGGCCTGGATTTTCAGAGCACTTGTCCACATGGGGAGATTTCCCAGCCCAAATATAGAAAAACAGTTCTTCTGTTATTGCTATTCCCTCATCACTCTCCAGCGCGGGCACGGCTCCAGAATAAAAGCCCAGCAGTTATTCCAGGGTACGTGACTTTCGTCCGGAATAACGGCCCAGCGGCCAGGGCCACTGCGCCCCGCCCCCTACGAGAGTTATATGGGGAGATTTCTCCCCTGGCATTGAAAGACTGTAAAGTACTTTGAGAGCCACTGCTGAGATAAGAGCTACGCATTATTATTGGGGCTGCTCAGTCCCACAGCCAGCTAGCTCCGTCCGCTAGGACCCAGCCGTGCTAGTACAAACACACAACAAGGAGAAACACCCTATCAATGAACTTACCTTCTTAGTTTAAATGTCACCGAAAAATGTGGGGGGGGAGGGGGGAGGGGAAGGAAATTTGAATTTTTTTCTTTGCAGCATTGTGCAGCAGCTTCAGGGGAGCGGGAAAGCAGTTCTCCAGCGCAGTCACTGACACCCCTGCAAAAAAGTGTGACTTCTGACCACGTAGCATTTCACACCCGCTTTGCTGGGTTCATGCTGTGAAAATCCTGCTAACCTCTGGGCCTTGCTACTGTCATGCAGTGGTGAGTTCCAAAGTTTAGTTAAACAAACACTTGCATTGCTCCGGTCAGTGAAGTTTCTGCCTCGGCAGGACGTGTAACTTTTAACTGCTGCAATTTGTGTTTGCTCCATCGCAACCAGACAGCAGGACCTGAGTGACAGCGGCACCAGTGTACAGGTGCTTTGGAGAGACGGGGAGCTAGTAAATTAAAGGTCCTTCGAACCTGCCCTCACAGGGAAGCAGGATGGCTGGTTTGTTCCCCTTCTGTTAATAATGGCACAGTCCACAATCATCTTCAGACTCAAGGTGAAATTCAGTCATGGAGTAACCACCTTTTGCCTGGGGTCAGCACCTGTGGTGTCTGGCCTTCACAGCATTACACCCTTCACCTCAGTGGATGCAGCGGTGTACAGCCTCCCCCTGGGAGCTCTGCAGGATGATAGGACACAGCAGCCCTTACCCGAACAAAGGCTGTAATCTGATGCATGCAGCTTTCCTCTTCAGAACAATTAAGACAGCTACCCCTTGCGTTTGTGTTCGATACTGAATTCCAAGGGAAGACAGAGGCCTGGTAACAAACCCACTCCCTTCTGTCTAGTCATGTGAAAAACAGAGCAGCACCAGCTCTCTGAAACTGACCCAGCAGAGGTTCACCAGCTGAAACTCGTGTGTTTTAACTAGGAGGGGGCAAGGTAAGGTCTGGTATTCCTGAGGGGAATGTTTGGGGCAGAGCCAGGCTGCCAAACCATTAAGGAAGCCAGCCAGGACTGCTGGGGGTTTAGGTTTTAACTCTAGAAGATTTTACAGACACAAATATTTCTAATATTTATTTTATTTTTAAGTCCCACAAAAAAAAAAAACTCCTCCAGTCTGTCTATAAACATGCCTCTGTGCTAGCTGTAGCCAAATCTTGCAGCCTTGGAGAACCCAGAGAAAGGGCCTAGCTGTCTAAGTTACTTACATGGTCCCTGTCACCGTAGTACCAGAGCCCCGCACCACCCCTGTGAGGCAGGACAGCGCTGTGATCTCCACTTTACAGGGCGGATTGAGTCCTAGCACCTCCAAAGGTGTATTTAGGTGACATGGCCAAGGTCACAGAGGTATTCTGTGGCACAGCAGGGAATGAACCTGGGTCTTCCAAGTCCTAGCCAAGCACCTTAACCCCCAGACCATCCTTCCTCTACAGTCTCAGTTCATTGCCCAGAGAAACAAGATCAAACAGGGAGGAGCAGAGATTTGCAGGCTGACCTTTCACAGCCACCTAAAGCATTAGATATCTGCTTCCCAGTCACGTTAACTGGGTGCCCGACTCTCTTCAACCTTAACATTATGCAGTGTTAAGTTCAGGGGGTTCCTTACTACCACAGCTGAGGAAATGCATTTGTACAAGAAACGATAGTTTTATTTAAACTGACACAGTCCCTTTAAATGACTCAACAAATGGAGCAGGGAACACAAAGCAAAACACTACTGACAGCTCTTGGGGGCTGCTTAACCATTTGTTGACTAGAATCGGACATGCTCCCTCTATCCTGCTCGACAAAGGCAGGTAGAATAGAGGCCATCACCCGTAACACAGCCTCCAGAACACGGGTGCTAAGGGCTATGGGCTGGAAAGTGGATCCTCCACATGGAGAAGAGTTTGGGTTTGGAAGGGTTTTAAAAAGGGTCTTGCCCTCCACCCATGCTGCTGAACGAGAGAAGCCCAGAGCAGTGTAGCCCTTAAGGACCCTCCCTGCCTACAGGACATGACTGCATAAAGGAACGAGGCAGCCTGGCCGCTCATGCTTTGTAACTGTGCTGTCCCAGAGAAACCTTTTAAATAGTTTTAAAAAGGGACAGGCTGATGGGAACAGGAGTAAGATACTAAAATAACAAGGGGACCAGGGCCAGAGGGGCAGAGAAAGAGTTCAGCTGGAGCTCTGCTAGACTATCATTTCTAGCTGCCGGGCGTATTCAATGACTTGTTTAGCTAACTCTGTCGACGGGATGGTGGTGTCTTCGGGTTTCTGCTGCTGGCTGCTGAAGCTGTAGTAGTTGTGTGGACTCAGAACCCAACCGCGCTAAAATAAAGGGGAAAAGAACATTCGATTAAAAAAAAAAGTTTCAAGCCCTCTCCCGATTTATGGGTTTCAAGGCTTTCCCTGTTGTGCATTATTTCCTCCTTACAGGGTGGCTTGAAACCCTTCCACCTCCCTGGAAGCGCAGGCCAGAATCCCAGCCATTTCAACCCTTTCAGGTAGGTTACGCCATGGGGATTTCAGGTATCTTAAGAACCACCGTCCTAGCTTCTGTGTCCGCATTAGGGGGACTGCTTATGGCTCAGCAGCCTGGCTGGACTACATCTCCCATGATGCACCACAGGCAGGGACTCCCACAATGCACCACTCCTCACCAAGAGGGGAAAGCTGGTGCATCATGGGAGATGTAGTCCAGTCAGAAAGCCTGGCCCACGGAGGAGACGGGGAGCAAAAGACAGCCGAACTAAAACTCCCACAAGGTACTGCGGCACCAGTTTTGAATAGAGGGTTTTAGCCGAAGTGTTTTGTGGGGAAAAACAAATAGCCCTGTATTCCCACCAGCTTTACTGGCTAACAATCCTGCCGATGTACAAGCCAGGCTTGAATCTGGCTCAGCCTGCCAGAGCTGTGGCGGCTTTGGAGGACTAGTGGGAATAAAGAGTAGCAGAAATGGACTTGACGAAGCTAGCAGGTCGGACTCTGCTGCCCACAGGGCCGCAGGTCAGCTGACAGTGGGGTTCTCTTCAGTGACAGCAGATCACACACCTTCTTGGCGTATTCCGTCATTTTCTTGGGGGTGTTGAAGAACAGAACCCTGGTGGCTTCGTTGAAGAGGATTTTCTCATAAGCCTTCTCGATGCAGCCGGCGATTTCATCCCTGGCA
Source organism: Chelonia mydas (assembly GCF_015237465.2). Lineage (NCBI taxonomy): Eukaryota > Metazoa > Chordata > Testudines > Cheloniidae > Chelonia > Chelonia mydas. The sequence goes on along the minus strand of NC_051263.2, from coordinate 2,601,788 downwards.
CCAGAGGGAAACAAAGTGGTCAGACCTCTGCCTTCGAAAACAGCACGAGACATATAGCAACAACAGAACTCAGCAAGCTGGAAGATGGGACTTCTACAGGGGGGAGGAAGGCAGCTGGGCCAAGAGGCTCACACACACGTGGCGATTTGGAAAGCCCAACTTGAGACAAGGAAGAATGGCCCAGCGGTTAGGGGATTAGCCTGGGACTCAGGAAGCTGGCGTTCAATTCCTTTAAGTCAGAGTCATAGGGTTTAAGGCCAGAAGGGACCACTAGATCAGCTGGTCTGACCTGTCTGGCACAGGCCATCAGCCCCACCCAGCCAAAATGAGACCACAGAATCACAGCCCATAGAAGGCTAGACTATTGTGTGCCATAGGAGGGGCACCAGTGCCCAAGGCCCCTACAATGGCAGCGAAGTGACTGAGATAGACCCAGATAAACCTGGCCAGTAACCCACACCCCACACCACAGAGGGGGGGAAAAAAAAAATCCCTTCCTGACCCAGTGTCTGGCTGAAACGCAAGCCACAGACTTGCTGTGTGAATTTACTTGATCACTCAGTGCCTCAGTTTCCCTGTTTGTAACAGTGGGATAACAGCCCTGCCAAAAGGGGGAGGGGAGGGGAAGGAGAGGAGAGATGTGAGGATTAATCCATTACAGCCTGTGAGGTGCTCAGACACTATGGTAAAAGGGGCCAGAAAAACACCACAAATATAAACAGGTACTTTAAAAGGCACTTTGAAAAGGGGGCTCAGGTGGGTTACCCAGAATCAGTGGGCACTTAGGAGAATCTTTGCCATACTGCTGTGGCAGGACGCAGTTACGGAGAAGTACTTTCCAGTCGCACGTATCTCCGTCCACCCTTGCCTTCCAGCCGCTCCTAACTTTCTCAGATCCTAAATTGTTCCATGCTTAGGCTCTCTGAGTGTAGCCCTTTCTGAGCTGTGGGCATATGTACTGGCCGAGAGGGGATGGGTGATTTGGGAAGTGCTAGGAGGTTACAGGAAGTCTGTGTTACATGCTATTTCCTATAAGAGCTCGTTTCACAGCAGCTAGTTTGTATGCTTTTTAGGGCCAGGGGTTTTGCTCTGTGTTTGTACAGCTCCTAGCACAGTGATCCATGACTCGGGCTCCTCAGTGCTACCATAATACACCCAATGGAAGAGAAGCCCCCTTCTATAGCTGCGTGCACCTTGCAGCCACACTGGAAAAAACTCCAATTTCCCCAACATGTTCCAATGGGAAAATAAATTCCTCTGGACCGGTTCATGACAGCAAGACGCCGACGCCCTAGCTCGTTAGTTGCTCTTCATCCTATCAGGTGATTTCCTGCATGCTCTGGGTTCCCTTTTACGGGTTCCCTTTAACAGCCCACACAGAGGGCAGATCGAAGCAGCCAATAGGAAAAAAAAAGACTCACCGAATGGTGTCCAATAAGATGTCGATGAAGAAAGTGTAACTCTCAGCAGGGATGTTGCCTTTGGCCAGGAACACTTTGTTGTAGCTGCCTTCCATCAAGTACTAGCCAGGGAGAGAAGCAGAGATTCGAGGCGTTTGTCTTGGGAGTTGGATTAGTTGCTCCTGGAGCCAGGCCCCCTTTAATCTTAACTCTGCAGTGGAGTTACGCCATCCAAGCACGTGCCTCCACCCACTGCTAAGATGCGACCACTTCCAGGCTGCAGCGTGGCTGCTGTTTAACAGAGCACAGCAACACTGGCTCAGAAGCTAGGACTCAGTGAAGCAGCGAGGGAAGCAGGAGGACATTATATTTTTCGAGGGGTAACACTCCAGTTTTACCCAAGAGCATGCTGGGAATCTTTCATAAGTGGTCAGGGCCTGTTTTACAGCTCATCCAAAAAGCTGGCAGCTGTACCATGCCACCGTGCACCAGGCTGGGGTGTTGGCTCACTGCTGCCAGGCAGATGCTACTTGTGTTAGTACCCTCAGGCTTTCGCGGGACGGCTCCCATCCATGCAGTGACACAGCCACGCCCTGATCCCACCCCACAGTAGGCTGGAAAGGTCAACGATGCACAGAAAAGGCACAGACAACTGTAACTCAAAACCCTGGGCAGAAAGGGGTTAGGCCACCAACGCTGCCGTGGCAGGGCCAGCAGCAGGCTGCGCAGGCCGCGGTGGGAGCAGCAGGGGGAGCTACCTGCTCTAGCGAGACGGGGTGCTTGATGTACACGTTGGTCTGGATGTCCTTCGCTGGCAGTCTCTCTAGCTCGGTGTGGAACTCAGCCACGCGGTTCTGGGACAGCAGGAAGAGCAGGTTCAGCCCTAGCAGCTGGTGCTTGTAGGCGGAGTCCGGCAACTCATCCCTACAAGGAACGGTGGTGTATTCATTTCAATAGGGGCCCAAAGATGTTAACAGAACCCAGTCACGATCTAACATTAAACAAGGATCAGGCTTAGGTACCCCAAGAGCTCAGCCTGCTTAGTACCCTGGCGCACACACCATTAAGCAGCCTGTGAACCTTTTGGTACAGATAAAAGAAGGAAAAACAGTGACAGCATTGGAAATGCAAAGCATTAAATAAGGCTTCCATTTTAGCAGCATCCCTTGGTCCCTTTCCCTCTAGCCAGAGGGTTTTTAGAAGGAAAGAACCCGGCTGACAGTCTCAAACACTATCAAAGGTGGTGGGTGATAACTGCTCTTTCCGGAAAAAACAAAGATGTTCGCGGAGATGTGCTGGAGCTGCCGTTAAAGTCTGATCCTGTTTTATCCCCGGCAGTGGCTAGGCTTCAGTGGGAGCCGGTAGAGGTGGTGATATTATCTGGCCCCTCTCTCTGGCCTGGCCATCTCTCAGGAGTAGGATGAAGGAATCCAGGGGTACCAGCTATGATGAAGCTCGCTCCAGTAGCCTCTATCTGTTTTTGCTTATTTCCCCCTTTCTCTCACCCACCCAGTCTCTTTCTTTAAGGACCCCAAAAGAGAATGACGGATGGAATAGCCCATCCCCTCATTAATTTGGCCACCAATTAGGACTAGTTTCCAACACACCAATTTTGGTTTATTAATTCCAGGCCCACATTTTCTCGCTCACCCGACATGCTTTCCACATAGTCCTTGAGCGATCGCAGGAAGCCTTTTGGTTCGGTCCAATTCAGTTTTTCTGTTTGGCTTTTTTGCACCCGTTTAGAACATTCTTTATTAAAAGAGAACTAGGATCTCAGGGAGACTCACCGGGGCCGGATTACCTCGGGGACTGGGGACGAGTCGCTCCCAAGGAACACCATGTTGCTGCTACTTATGTTGTGCCTGTGGGATGGTTTTGTTTGGGGCACCCCTGCTGGGCTGCTGTCAGAGAAAGGACACCTGACTAGAGGGCCCACTGATCTGAGCCATTCACTGCAGCAGGAGATTGGACCAGAGCAGCCAGGATCCAATTCAGGGTGGCAGAAGACAGGATTTTGGACCAAAGGGACCACTGGCATCCAATATACCAGACTAGCTGAACCAAACCATGTGTATTCACACTACCAGCAAGGAAAGTCTGAGGTCAATACAACCGGGTACCGCATAATGGGAACGCTTCCCATCCCACAGGGGTCAGTGGTTACACTACGAAATGCTGGGGGTCCGACACTCACTTGTAGTCAAAGTAGTAGCATTTCAGCTGAGCCATGTATCTCTCAAACGATGGGATGTCTTTCTTCAGGATGCTCCACTGGGCTCCGATTTCGAGAATATCCCCTGGGACAGAGAGAGATGGAAAGGCAGACTAAGAGAGCTTGACTGGCGGAGAACAAAGGGGGGCTTCTCGCCTGACCGAGATCTCAAAAGGCTCCCTTTTCTATTCACAGCACTGCAGCGACGCCAGGGCTGAACAAATCTCATTCGCTGGGGCCCGTGGCCAGGAAGGAAACCTCCTTTCCCCACATATAGCACTGCAGTCAGCCCCCTTCATCAGGGGAGTCTGCCCTTCACTAAAAGTATCAGTCAGGAGGCAGCATATTAGACCCCGTGCATTTTGGCCATTTGCCATGCAACACAGAGACAAACTGCAGCTAAGTACGCACAGCCTGCTACTCTGAGTGACGGAAGGGTGGGCGGGGGGGGGGGGGGGGGGGGGGGGAAACAGGACAAGCTCCTCCTAGGGAATGCAGAGATGATACTCACTGGCTAATATAAGCTGCTGCTTCGTCAGTTTCGTGCCTGTAGTAGGCAGGAAGTTGAGCTCCAGCAGGGCTAGCTGGAACAGAAGAGCAGAGACGCGTTACACGGGACCGGACGCTAGGACAACCAAGGCTTAGCATCCCACCAAGGGCTGTGGGGGCCTGCACACGTTCTCCTGCAACGGGGCTCAGTCCACTTCCTTGCAGCACAGGTGGCCACAACGCGAGACTCCCTCAGCACAACTGGGCGGCAGGCTAAGGCCGAGTACACCAAAGGCTTCGGCAACCGAGCTGCCAGGCTGGGCCCCTCCGGAGTGGTTACAGCACACTGGCGGAGGGGACGGATGGCAGGCATGCTTACGCTGGCTGTACCTGTCCTGGGGGCAAAGAAGCCTTTGGTATCACTCAGCTAGCCCCTTTCAGCAGTGCTACGTTCAACTGAAGCGTTAACACACACACGCAGTGGAGCACCAGCCCCGCTATAGCCGGGGTGCAGAACAGCTTAAAGCTGGGCTCTCCAAGGCGTTCAGTTCTGCTGATCGCTCCTAAACCTCAAACGCTTACAGCAACACCAGGGGTTCCTTTACATCAGCCACTTCTGGGGTGGAACGCGACAGTCACTTACCAGCTCCACAATTTTGGGCAGGAAGTGAAGAACCACCCTACATTTAACCAAGATGGCAGCGGTGAGGAATTTAAAAGAGGCAGGATGTAATTAAACAGTAATCCTGGCTGAATTCAACTTGGGTAACACCCCAATTCTTGACAGGTTTCAGAGTAACAGCCGTGTTAGTCTGTATTCGCAAAAAGAAAAGGAGGACTTGTGGCACCTTAGAGACTAACCAATTTATTTGAGCATGAGCTTTCGTGAGCTACAGCTCACTTCATCGGATGCATACTGTGGAAATTGCAGAAGACATTATATACACAGACACCATGAAACAATACCTCCTCCCACCCCACTCTCCTGCTGGTAATAGCTTATCTAAAGTGATCATCAAGTTGGGCCATTTCCAGCACAAATCCAGGTTCAAACAGTCCCTTGGGATGTTTAACAAGTGGCCCCAACCTTGGGTTCGCCTCAATCCTACCTTAGCATGATGCTGGCGCACTGGGCTCACTAGTGATTCAGCGGGCACGCCAGCAGCACTTGTGCAGAGGTGTGTAAATATTAAGGCACAAATGGCCTGTGGGAAGCAGACAACTCCTTCTGACTCATCGACCCCACCTCCTGCGGGATCCCACGATTCTCTCCCCCACCCCATTTCTGACACAGGGCTACAGCTCTAGGTTCCTGCCTGCTCAAGTGGAGACAAAGGTGCCAAGTCTCCTTGGAAAAAAGGCACTTTGAGGATCATTCACCAAATATCTCAGACATATTTTAAGAAGGAATCAACTGGACCAAATTCCAGCTCAGATTCCAAGTTCCATTTCGGACTCCCTAAATTCTGCTTGCCTTCAGTCCACTACAGGATTCTTCTTCGCCTCCCATATCTTAAGCTGCCATGCAGCACTGCCATAGGGTCGTTCAACAGCTATCACCCCAAAAGTGGCTGCATTTCAATGGACTTTGCACACAGTGTTCTGGGATTGTTCGGTCCAAGGGACTCTACAGAAAAGCAGGATATACAGTGTCTTCTGTTGGGACCCAGACTGTATTCAGGAAGCAGCAGCCACACCAGGGCCAGAGGATTTTACAACACACTGGATGCACACATTATTATTCTTACCTGGACTCCATGTGTACAAGACATGCTGCCCCCCAAATAGGACTTCTTACCTATCACCACCCCGATGACATTTCCCTCTCCCCAACTAACCTACAGTCCCAATTCTCCCTGGCCTGCCTGCCATCCAGCCTCACTACTCCGGAGGGGTAAAGACGGACCAGGATCCCCACCAGCCTCCTACCCTGCCCTCCACCGAGGCAGTGGCAAAATCACAAGGGTGAAGCCAAAGATGGTACAGAGGAGCAGAGATAAACTCAGGGGATGGAGAGATGCCAGCCCCTAGAGCATGACAACAGGGCCCCCATTGGGGAAAAGTGTGGTGGGGGTTCCCCGTTCAGGCATCCCAATCGCTCCGGCTTAAAGGCTTCCAGGGTCCCCGTTGTGCCCCACTAGGAGATTCCAGAATTTCTCTCCCCTGCCCCCACTGCTGGGCTCACCAGATCCCCCCGCAAGGAATCAGAGGAGCAGCCCCTCCCCCTGCACCACTGCCAGCTTCCTCCCGGGGGGGTGAGGGGGGATGCTTCCAGATCCACCTCTGCGTCCCCCCATTCAGGGGATTCCAGCCCCCTCCCCATCTGCAAAACCCCTCGCCCAGTCAGGCTCCCCATCTCTGTGCCCCCAGCACCACCCCCATGCTCCCTCCCTCTGCCCCCCAGTTCCCTCCCTCCCCCCGCCCCCTCTGCCCCCCAGTTCCCTCCCTCCCCCCGCCCCCCTCCCTCTGCCCCCCAGTTCCCTCCCTCCCCCCGCCCCCCATTCTCCCCCACCCAGCCCCCCCGATCCTCCCCCCCAGTTCCCTCCTTCCCTCCCCTGGCCCCCCGCCCCCCAGCCCCCCCGATCCTCCCCCCCAGTTCCCTCCTTCCCTCCCCTGGCCCCCCGCCCCCCAGCCCCCCCGATCCTCGCCCCCAGTTCCCTCCTTCCCTCCCCTGGCCCCCCGCCCCCCCGATCGACCTCCCCCCTCCTCCGGCCCCCGCTCCGGCCCCCGCACCTTGAGGCGGCCCAGCGCCTCGCCGCACTTGCTGAGGTTGGGGCTCTTGCGGTTCCACTCGCCCTTGAGCTGCTCGTACATCCCGGCCGCCGCCTTCAGCCCCGCGGCCGCATCCGCCCCGTTCACCACCAGCCCGGCCGCCGCCATCGCTGCCATGAATCGGCAGCCGCGCCGCGGCGCCGCCCGCTTTACGGCCGCCGGCACCGCCCCCTTTACGGCCGCCGGCGCCGCGCTGCTTTACGGCCTCCCCTGGCAACCGCGGCCAGCCGCCTCGGCCACGCCCAGCGAAGGGGCCTGACCGAACACGGGAGGGCGCGCGCACGACGTCTGACGTCATCCGGGGGGGGTCGGGCGGCGCGCGCGCAGAGTGAAAGCGGGAAGCCGTTGGCCGTTGGGGTGCGTGACATCGTTGGGCTGTGTGTGACGTCAGGAAAGCGAGATGCGCGACGTCATATGGCTGGATGATGTGCCACCGTGAGGGGCCATCACTGGGCGGGAAAGGGGGGGGGGAATGACACCCGGGGGGGACCACGAAATCCTACGGGGAGCGGATGTGAGGTCATGAGGGGGGGTGATGTCAGGAGGAGATGCGCCAGCAGGGAACAGGATGTGATGTCATGCGGGAAGGTGACCTGGAAAGGAGGGCGGATGTGATGTCGTGAGGGGGGAGGGGAAGTGACGTCATAGGGAGGCTCGGGGCATAAGCAGGTTGGGTGGTTCCAGTCGTCCAAAAACCATGACTCCAGCTTCCCAGCCTCGTGAGACGCGGCTTTCTGAGCCCTAGCGGGTGCGCTGGTCACGCCCTCCAGCTGTTCGCCACAAGCGAAGGCTGAACCTGGGGTTTTTGAAAATGAAAGTGGAGATTCTCCCATAAGTTCATGCTTCAGGACCAGGGGCTGTAGTAAGTTATCATGAGACTCATGATGAAATCGTGAGAATTAGCAACAGGGGAAACTGAGGCACGGGGGGGGTGGAACAGGACTTGCCATCTCTGAGTCCATGGCCCAACCAGGACGAAAACCTTGGAGTCCCAGTTCCAACCACTGGCTCGAACCTGTACAACACATGCCGTCTTAATCCTGTGCTATGCCAAATTATTTTGTGAGGCTACATTCCTTAAATGTTTACGAGGTGTATTGGGTCCCTTGGGTGGGAGATGCCAAAACTATCATTGTAACACATTACAGTACACATTACGGAATCTCCTTTAGGTCTTGCCACTATGGTTTTCCACCAGGTGGCGTCCCATACCTGCCATAACATCAGTCACCCCTAATTCTAGCTGCTCTCTGCACACCCTCCTAGGAAAAATTTCATATAAAACTTCTTATCTTCCAAAACCTAGTGGATTTCACACACTTGTGCTGCTTAGTTATCTCCTGTATTCACACCCTCCAATACCACAGCATGAGGTTTGTTTCTGATCCCTAGAAAGGAGCCACAAGATTTACACAGAACTCCAGTTTAGAGCTGTGCAGCAGCCCTTGCTGATTTAGGGTCACATGGGCTTTTGGTGAATTTGGGTTCACAGCCCCTGAGACTCACAGGGGAGTTTAAGTTCAAATGATTTCAAGACAAAACCTAGCTAGAACTGGCTGTTCTTCATGGTTTTAACACAAATCCCAGTTTGTGTAAATTGACATAGATCCATTGCTGTCAACAGATCCGTGCCGATTTAAACCAGTTGAGCATCTGGCCCCAAAACTGAAATCCCTGTGGGGATCCTAGGGAGTGGGAGGTAGTTAATTCTGAATTCAGGCCCAGATGCTCAAAAGTATTTAGGTTAAGTGCCTAAAGACTTCTCCAAGCTATGACCTCCAGTTCACTCTGAAACTCTTTCCTGACTGCATTCCAATTCAGTATTTAAACACTGTCTCCCAAAAATCCTCATGTAGTTTCAGCTGGCTAGGATGGTTTTCTTCTTCACTTTTCCTCCCAAACTGCTGTATATTATTGCTGTGTGCTCGTAAAAACAGCTGCTATGCTCCATCCCAGAGCTGGCTACGTTTCATTGCTGGGAGAGCAACCATGTAAACAGCTACGGCATTTCATGCCTTTTACTAGTAGATAAAGTGCTCCCTTCTAGAACAGCTGCCATGTCCCACTCCAGAGGTGGCTGCATTTCGGTGCTGTGTGAAGTAGTCCCTGTATTTATATCAGTTTCTTAGGCAGATTGATCAACTGTTTTACTATATCAGGGTTAGATATGATTATTCGTAATGAAGTGGCTAGAAAGCTTCAATGTTTCATTTATTCTTCAGGGTCCCTGTGTAGAAACCAAGAGACGCAGAATATGCAGCATCGTTTTGCCCTGCTGGTGCTGCTGCAAATGCAGGTTTGCCTGCTGTTGGAGGACTGCGAGTGGAAAGTTGTGCTCAATGATTTTGATAATCTAGGTGGGGACCAAGCTGTGTTTTTTAGGCAGCACCCAGTCACTAGCGTAGCATCTGTGTTCCAGAATCTGACAGACTCAGCCATAGACCTGAATGATAAAAATTCGGTGAGTGTGACTTTTTCAGAAGGCTTGGCAGGAGGATGAGGGATATAGAAAAGGGCTTGATTCTGCTCTCACATCAGCTCTGACCCCATTGGGGTCAATACTCCATTTTTGTACAGGCAAATTTGCCTGTGTAAGGTTGAGATGGTTTAAACCTTCCCACTAGTAAATTTTACCTACTTAACTCTTGAACAAAGCTGGAGCCTGATTCTTTTCACGCTTACCTTGGTGTAAATCAGGAGAAACTCCACTGAAGTCAATGGAGTTACACTGGTGTAAAACTGTGACAGCCCCCGGAAAGTCATTGATTTTGAAAGTTTATTTTTTCTGTGGCAGCATGAAGAAGCTTCCCCAAGAGTCTTCATGCTTAACAATAGCTGGAGGATCAGTGTGGTCTGTGTAGTTTTTAGATAGGCTTGGAAGGATTAGATTTAAACATCCAGTTCATCATACACACATAAACTGACAAAAACGTAGCCATTGATAACAATCGAAATGTACGGATCAGCAAAGTAAGAAAAAAGCTGCTTGAGAACTTATTAGGGTTTGGTGTAAGGCTGCGCACTTCGCATATTTTGACGTGAGGTTGGCAGTTTGTGTTTTAAGAGCTAGAAAGCTTTAATGTTTTGAATCTCAACATCTACTGTCATTAAGTAATTATTGTCTGACCCGCCCCATTGGCTGACCTCCCGTAATTTCCCGCAGCTGTGAAAATTTAAATCAATACAAATTTTAAAATGCTTAAAAAAATCAATATCGATATTATCCGTCAAAATTATAAAAAAATCAAAATCGAATTCTGCCAAGCCTGTTTGTAGAGCAGGGGACTCCTGTGTTCTGTTTCCTGTTCTGCCACTGGAGTGGTGGAAGATGATCCACTGAAGAAGCATGTGGTATGCTTGCTGGAACAGGAGAGCAGGATGTATCCGCAGTTCTGGGAAGGAGAGTGGTTCATGGCAGGGGAATGGGAGTCAGGATTTGCAGGGGTTGTTCCCAGCTCTTCTGATGACTTGGGCAGTGTGGTATGGACGCTGGGAAGTGGACAGAGAACCAACAGCCACTTTCACTTCGACTATTAAACGGCCCTGCGATTTGTCTTTGAACTCGAGGAAAAGTCCCGGTTAGCACCTGTCGACCCAAACTTTCAAGGCATTTTTCTGAACAGTCTGCTTCTCCTTTCTGACAGCACTACCTGGGCTTCCCATACTACCTGAAAATCAATCTAACCTGCCTCACTCAGGTACTGTAAAGAGATCTCTTTGCAATTGGAGTGTGCAGCCACCAGGGTCTTCACGTGCCCCTGCTGCTCTTAAAAATTGGTATTGTTAGTAATAACCGTGTAACGTTTGTGGTCTAATTAATAGTACATGTTATTCTTTACACTGGAAAGATTTCTTATTTTATTGACATGACACTTCCAGATAACCATGTGACTGGACTCTCACTAGTCTAACATTTTAACGGTCACAACTGCGGCTGCTGTGAATTTGCTATGGCCGCAAAACACCGTGAATCCGGAAATGACTGAAAAAACAGCCCCACCTGGTTGTCTTTGGAGGTATCTGTCTCAGCCTGGTCTATGCTGGAAGTGCTTTGCACCACAGTATAGGAATACAGGTCCAAAACACCAACAAGGCGCTTGTAGGGTGGATGCAGGTATACCGGCAGAGCTGTGTTTTGCTACAGTAAACCCACTGCCGCCGGCAAGGGAACCAGGCTATAGTGGGAAGGGCATAGTTTTGTTGGCAGAGCCGTATCTACACTAGGGACTTCTGCTGGCCCAACTCTGTCAGTCAGGGATCACCCCGCTTCCCACCCACATGGCCTGGCCTCAGGTACTTACATTGTTCCCATCACTGTAGTAGCTGAGCATCTCATAATTTTTAATGTGTTCATCCCCACAACACTCCTATGAGGCAGGGAAGGGCTATTTTCCCCATTGTACAGAGCAGCTAAGGGACTTGTCCAAGGTCACATAAGGACTCTGTGGCAGAGCCAGGACTGGAACTCATGTCTCCCAAGTCCTAGGTAAGTCCTTTGCCCTAACAACGGGGCCCTCCTTCCTCCCCTCATATAATGTGCTGCATCCATCAGCCTCAGGACACTTTACCAACAAGAGTAAATGTCCCTATCCTCATCTCATATGTGGGAAAACTGAGGCACAGGGCAGCAACTTGCCCAGTGCCACACAGCAAGGCAGTGGCAGAGCAGGGAACTGACCCCATGGCTTCAGCATTCCAGGCTATCACCCCCCAATAGCTGCACTAGAGGGCTTCAAGCAGTGGTCGCGTGTGATCCTCCAAGCCAACAAGAGCTGCGCTGGCTCAGTGCTCGGGGCCGGGAGCTCAGCACGGTAGCTTCTTTCTTTCCTCTCTTCCTTCCCTCCAGGACGCGGTGAAAGTCATTCGCAAGGCTCACCTGACTGGGCTGCGGCCCATTGTGACCGTAAGGTTCGAAGCGTCCGTCAATCCAGAGCATCAGAAACCCGAGCAGCTGGAGATTGAGATGAAAGGGGCCCCTTACCGGCTCCAGGGTATTCTGCTCCTATTCCATTTCAGTGCAAATACCAGCGGTTCCCTCTGCAGGTGGTTGCTGGTACTACAGCCTGGCGGGCCCAGGGTTCTACTCTCTTGTTACCTGAGTTACTTGGCTCTAGGGTAGGGGGTGAAACCCCCCCCCCCCCCCCGCCATGCTGAGAGATAGGTGAAGGATCAGGCACTGCTTAAGTTTCCTTTTGAGGGTTTAAATGGGACTTAAATGGCTCATCAGGCTTTGTGCCGGGCCCCATAGCCGAGCCCGTAACCTTGCCCTGGGAATCCACCTAGAGAGACAGGAGTTAGGCATTTTCCTTTGGTCCCTGGCTTCTTCCCTGTTTGTTGGAGGAAGTGAGGAGCTGCTGCAGCCATGAGAGCAAGACAGATGGATGCGGAGGCAGAGGGTGATGGCAGAGGGAAGGATAGAGAGAAATTGCAGAGGGAAAAATGGAGAGATGTCTGCCTCCACCCATGGCTGTGGTCAGAGTCTCGTTTGTGCCAAGGCCCTGCTGTAGGAAGCTCTGGCAACTTGAAAGGGGCTCTGAGTGGGCAGAAAGAACCCCTGGAGAAGGAATTCTGCAGCTAGTGTAAGGGACCTATACTGGCCTCCCCTACCTGGGTGTAGGGGGCAGATCATACCTTTCTGCCCTCCCGCCCTCTCAGATCCAGGGAATGGCCAGAGTGCACTGCGCTATGGCTGTTCTCTGCTTCCATGAGAAGCAGAGCATAAGTCACAGCAGCCCCAAGGCTGCTCTGACTTACACCAGAGGCTGGGCCAGGCCCTGCACAGCCCCAGAATATGGGTAGTCCAAAGGGTTTAAAGCCACCTTTGCCCCGTCCCTGTCCCGAGTGCAGGAGTGGACTGACTGAGAATCAGCCCCCCCCCCCCGCCCCCCCCCGCTCATATGAGAGTGTCCAAGCCTCGTTGGGTATCTCTTTGTCTCTTGGGCACCGACAGGGCCTTGTGCCAGTGAAGAGGTTTGCCGGATGTGCTGGTACACGCCCATGCCAATGATGAAGAGGAGCGTGGTGATGGAGGTCCTGGTGGAGAGCAACGGCCTGGGCCTTGAGGTGGACAGCAAGAGGTGAGGAGGGCTGGCACTGCCTGGGTGCCCTTTGTTCTGCTTGTGGCAGGGACGGCCCAGGACCCCCAGGGCTGCCTCAGTAACTGCAAGGAGTCAGAGAGCTGCCTGAAATGGAGGGAGATGGCAGTTGCCCTCCTCCCTAAAGGGGACCTGCAGAGAGGGAAAATTGGGCTTCTGTCCTTGGACCCTCTGGGATGACTCTGATGTAATCATTTACGGCATGTCATCAGGATGTGTAGCTCTGTACAGATGGAATACAGACCTGAGGAGATCCATCCGTCCATCCACCCCTCTGGGCATCTGTATGACAGTTAAATAGATATTTGCAGTGGTGTGTGAGCCTTGTTGGTCCTAGGATAGATAGATCGATAGATAAATAGATAGACAGATAGATAAAAATGAAGTACTGTATAAACCCCCAGGATGAGTGGATATATAGTACATCAGGAGAGAGAGAGAAAGAATTTTATTATCTGTCTATTCCCTTATATAGCTAGATCCATCTAACCCCAGACATTATCTATCTATCTATCTATCTACCTATCTATCTATCTATGGCTTTCTGTCTGTCTATCTATCCATCCGTCCATGCTCCCTGGACATTTATACTTATCTTTTCTGGGCATTTATACCACACTTGACTTTAAAGATGGTTGGTGGTTCTCAATTCCTCTTAGGAGGCACTCAGAACCTCCCTGGACTGGACCCCTGATATGACAGCTGGCCAGGGGATGGTCAGCTTTTAGCCTTGCTGTGGTGCTTTTGAGGAGCAAATGTTTGGCCTGTGGTATGCTCCAAACAGCAGGTGATATTAAAATAGTTGGTCCATGGGAAGCAGTTGGGATCTTCCTCGATGTGGGCTAGCCCTGCACCTCAAGATATGACTCCAGTCAAGCACAGAGGCATTGTGGGAAACGCCCCTGGCCCATACGACAATTTTTTAAACGAATCCGAGCAAAGATTTTTTATAATCAGTTTTTCTTTGCTGTTTGCAGATTTTTGATGAATATTAACGGCTACATGAAGAAAACTGAGACTGGTTTACAGTCTTCCCTAGGAGACAAGGTAAATTGTGGTAAAGGGTTTGTCCTTGCTAGAAAAAAAGCTGTGTTCTTAACTCATGTTAGTGAATACGAGATAAAACCCTAGAAAAAACAGAGTAGTTTTAACATGAGCTAGAATAACAACACCAAGCTCTTTTATGGTGCTTTTTATCTGTAGATCTCAAAGCGCTTTATCCCCATTTTAGAGTTGGGAAACTAAGGCACAGAAGAGGGAACGTGACTTGTCCAAAGTCACCCGGCAGGCCAGGAGCAGAGCCAGAAATAGACTCCAGGTCTGCTAAGTGCCAGTTTAGGCCTCTAACTACTAGGCACCATTGCTTCTCTGCCAAGCCTGGTTGGAAGTCTGGGTGTTTACTCAGGCGGCTAGCCCATGCTCATGCTCATCCTGCCACAGCTGCCCTGCTATTGGTCCCCGTGCTAGCTAGATTAAAGCTAGCTGGGGTGTGCTGCGCGAGCTACAGTCGCACACCCCGACTGTGGTGTAGACGCACCCTTATGCCACATCTACACTGGGGAGCTTGCAGTGGCGCAGCTGTTCCGATGCAGCTGAGCTGCCGTAAGACCGCTCATGTAGCCGCTCCTCCTGACGGGAGGGAGCTGGCCGGTGGGCATCATAAAACCATCCCCACGAGCGGTGATAGATATGTCAGCTGGAGACCCTCAGGGGATGTTTTTTTCACACCCCTGAGTTTTGCCAACTTAAGCAGTGGTGTAGACATGACCTGAGTGCCAAGGTGAGAAACGAAAAGACACACACCCTGGCCTTTTCTCCCCTGCTGCCGTTGGCACCTTCTGGGTCAGTGTTTCCTGAACGGTGGGTCCTGACCCACCAGTGGGTCGCGGGAAGATTCTAGATGGGTTGAGGATCCGGTGTGAAAGGGGACCCCAGGGTACATGCGGGAGGTTGGAGAGCAAGTGTCAGGGATCCACCGGATCAGTGCTAGGCCCCCAGCTTTGGAACGGTCTCTAGGAGGAACTCCTTTGGTGTGCCAGAACCCCACGGGGTCCCACTCCACAGGGTAAGCCACGCGGCCTCACCGCCTCCTTGACTGAACGTCTGGGGCAACAGTCCCCCTACTTCATCCAGTGCGCTCTGCCCAGCAAGTCTAGCTGAGAAAACCTCCTGGTAGAGATTGGCTCACTCTGCAGAGATGAATGCACTTCACCCAGGATTTGCAGTGACACTCAAACGGCTAAGTCAGAACAGCCCAGGAAGTCCTTAGGGCAGCCAGAGAACTGACTCCATGTTAAAGTGCTGTTCTCTCTCCCTCAATTCCCCAGGGAAAGCCCTGACTCATTCCAGCAGCCACTCCTTTCCCCTCACCTCCCGCCTCTCCAGTTCTTTGTTCTCCAGCTGGGGGATGTTGCCTAGCTGCCCTGCTGAGACGTGGGAAAATCCGTCTCCCTCCGTGCTGGGGGTTGCTAGCATCAACGTCCTGTGATTGGGTTTGCCTGAGAAGATTTTCCGTTGATATGGGGTCAGCCAAGCCTATCCTTCTGTTAATGACCCATTCAGGCTCGGACAGCCAGGCAGCATCCCTACCTACGTCTCTGAGCCTGCTCTGAGAGCAAACAGTCCTTTTCCCCCTGCCTGCACCGCCATGTGAAATACGAGGGAAGCTGAGGCACACGTCAGCTTCATAAAAATATTACAGAAAATTCCCACTTCATCCCAGCAAGCCCACCCTGTATTCACCCCACAGCAGTGGTTCCTGTCCCATGGGGCTGGGCTCAGTTCCCCCCTGTGGGTGTTGCCACCTGGGGTACGGGGGTCTTGGCCCCGCGCAAGTGCCCGGGCATGTTGGAGGAGTGGCTGAAATTGTGGTGTCAGGGCAGAGGGTGCTGCGGAGGGCGATTGGTGCCCCTTCATTGGGGCGAGGAGAAGGTGGAGGTGGCAACGAAGGAGAAGAAGGATGCTAGCGTATAATTTTGGGGGCCTCCCCTCACAAATTTGGACCCTGTGTGGGTTGCAAAACTAGCCCAAATGCAGTTGGTGGGTGACCGTGGTAGAAAGTTTGGAACTGCTGTTCTAGGTTACAACACTGGTGGAGGTAATGTCACTGTACAGTCCGACCCGTCCCATTTGGTCCACCTTCAATCAAGCCCCCGTGCTGATCCTCGGGGGATTCCACGGTTACCAAATCATTCTGGTTTCAGACTCGGAGTTTGCGGATTTCACTGCAGTGGAGGTAAAGAGAGCTGGGAAGGGGGGGTTGGATCCCTTCAGAAGGCAGCCCAATGGCACGCCTCTGCCAGCTAGGGCTCAATCCCGTTCCCATTGAAGTAGAGGGATGTCAGTGCAGATTTACACTGGTGGCAGGCGCAGAGATCAGAATCGGAGTCCTTGTCTGAAAAGTGGCTCCTATGATGATAATGCTGCCATGCTGTCATGTGTTTATGTGTATGCTCTGATTTCACATTCGACCGGCTCAGTTTACAAGAGAGGGAAGGGAAGATAGAAGAAGGAGCCTGGGAGTCGGGACTCCTGGGTTCCATCGCTGCCCCGGGAGGGAGTTTAGTCTAGTGGTGAGTGCAGGGGACAGGGAGTCAGGACTCCTGGGTTCTATTCCCAGATCCAGCGAGGAATGTGGTGTTGTGATGAGAGGTGTGTTGTGAAACAGCAGCAACTAGTCAAACAGCAACCTAGTTTCTGGTCTCTTATTTTTGATTTAGCAACAGTAATGTAACATATATGTATTTTGCCCCTTTCATCCGGAAGCCTATTACACATTTAAATCAATATTCGCCCCCAGCTCTGGTTCCAATCTCATTCCCTTCGGTGCAAATGAGGAGATATGCCCCTGCAGTCAGTAACGTTACACTGGCGTGCAGTTGCCATGAGGTCGAAATCTGGCCTTCTTTCTACAGTGATTCCTTCCATGGAAACACGATCATTGCATTGTCAGTGAAACGTCAGGGACCAGATCTTTAGCTGTTGTCAATCAGCAGAGCTCTACTGACCACAGCAGTTTACCCCAGCAGAGAATTTGGCCTCAGGTTGTTTAGTGGAGAAGCTGGGCCAGATCCCAGATTCGGATCTGGCCTCCACTGGGCCCAGTCCTGCACTAATGAAATCCCTGGTGACTTGGGTCTCCCTGCACCGTGTCTCCTTCCTTGGCTTCCCTGTGTTGCTGGCTGCAGGTGTGAAAGTCCCTGAATAGGAATCTGAACTAAGCTGGACTGAATGCAACAGGAGTGTTTTGCAACAAGTGATTTACAGCAGTAAAAACCAAGGTAGCCGAAAGGAACAGTCAGAAAAATGGTGCATGATCACCTCCCTCAAAAGAAGATTACAGAGCTGGGCAGAGAGAGCGGCACGTAAACAAGACACAGCTGGTGGGGCAGCTGGAGAAGTCTGGTAGGCCCAAGAACCGTGGGCCAGACCCAGGCAGGGTCCCCAGGGAGAGTGTGCCAAGCTGTGAATTTATTTACAGCAGTGCAAAGTGAGTGTGAAACGCTGCCTTTCAGACCTGGGAATGCCCGCTTGGCACTGGTGTCAGTGACAAGGCTGGGGAAGACGGAGGAAGTCGGAGGAGTAGGCCCTGGGAGCTTTACCACTAATTGAAATGGGAGCAGGATTGGCCCCTAGCTGAGATCAGGATGGGGCCCGCTGCCCCTCATTTGTCCTCTCTGTGCTTCAGGTGGCGATCGACAGCTGCTGGATTGGGTCCCTGAACTGCCCCCTGTACATGTTCTCCTCCTCCATTTACGATGCCATCGCTATGGAAAGTGTGCTCTTCATCCGTCAGAACCAGCTGGTCTATTACTTCACTGGGAACTATTCGGTCCTTTCTCCTCGTGTGCCGGGATCCGGTAAGAGAAGCCAGAGATGGCCAAGACCCATCAGCTTCCCTACCCAGAGGGGAAGGTGATCTAGTGGTTAGGGAACCAGCCTGGGAGGTGGGAAACACCAGTTTAATTCCTTGCTTTGTCGCCGAGTTCGTCTGTTACCTGGGGCTTCACTTAGCTTCTCCGGACCTTAGTTCCCCGTCTGCAACACAGGAATGCTTGCACAGGGGTACCTTGAGGATCCGTGCATCAAAGACTGGGAGATGCTCAGCTGCCATGGTGATGGGGCCACATGACCTAAGACAGAGTCTCTCTCTTCTCTCTAGGCCTCTGGACCCGTGTGCTGAACGACATCTGCGTGTCACATTTAAACCCTGTGCATTTCCCCCACAACGGCTCAGAGTATGTGATTGCTATAGGAGGGGGCATGCACGAAGGAGAATTCTTCCTTGGCACCATTCGCGGTATGACGTGCGGGCCAGATAATTCGCCCCGGGAGCTTTGTTGCTTCACACCAGCTGAGGACCTGATCCAGTGTCCCACGGATTGGCAGCCTCCCCCTTAGAATGTTTATTGCTCCAGCCCCTTTGCACGGGCAGCAGCTGTTGCCACATTTAGTGCTGGTGAAGGGAGCCGGACTGATAGCCTGGGGAGAAGAGCCCACCCTGCAGACAAATAAGTGGCAGCTGTTAAAGTTTTGCAACTTGCATTGCCTGAAGGGCCATATCTGTTATTATTATTGTGTGTATGAGGCCCCTCATTGTGCCAGGCACTGCGCAGACCACATCTGAGATTTGGGCCCCCCTCATGCTGGGCACTGCACAGACCCCAACTGAGATCAGGGGCCCGTTGTGCCAGGTGCTGCTCGGACACACATTGAGAGACAAGGCAGACATGGAAGGGACTATTATCCCCCACGTTATAGGTGGGGAACTGAGGCCCTGGTAGATGCAGCGACTAGCCCAGGGTCAGATCTCCTGAGTCCCAGCCTGAACCAGAAGGCCATCCTTCCTCCTGGTGCCTTAGCTAGGAGGCAGCTAAGGTGCTGAGTAATTGACAGGTACAAGCCAACTGCATGCCAAGGGTGTAGCCATAGGTGGGCGATAGCCCACCCACTTAGCATCCAGGGCCACCCCCCAGCCCCGGCTCTGCTCTGGCCCAAGCACTTGCCCCACTCCTCCTACCTGCCCAGTGCTCCAACCGGGGAGCGGGGTCAGGGCACGGGGCCCTGCTCCACCCGCCTGGCACTCCTGCCGGGGCTGGGTGGGTGGGGCAAGACCCTGCACCCTGGCTAGAATGCCAGGCAGGTGGGCGGAGTGGAGCAAGCCCCTGCGCTCCCACCACGCTCCCTGACAGGAACACTGAGTGGGTGGGGTGCGGGAGCACCCATTTTTCCGGGCCCCCGGGTTGGCCCAGTGGCTAATGCGCCACTGGGAGGAGGGCGAGCGAGCGAGCGGGCAGCCGGTGGCGGTAGAGGAGATCATCAAAAAAGGTAGGCCAGCCACCTAAGGGAGCCGGGAGCCGTGCGTTAGGGTGACCACATAGCAAGTGTGAAAAAACGAGATGGGGGTGAAGGGTAATAGGTGTCTATACAAGACAAAGCCCCAAATATCAGGACTGTCCCTATAAAATCGGGACCTCTGGTCACCTTACCATGCACGCTGGAGAGTAGTGTCTCCTCTCAGAGCTGCGTGCACACCCCGGGCCGTGGGGAGCCCCTGGCCAAAGGGTCTATCCATCGCCCCGCGCAAAGCCACCTGCAGGTGGTGAGGGGAGGCAGGCCCCCCATTCCTCCTGCCCTCCCAGCCCCCTATAACTGCTCACCCACCCAAAGTCAGGGCCCACCCAAATATCCCATGCTGGCTACGCCACTTTTGCACGTATGTGTTGGGGGCCACTGGCCCGACTGGCTGAAATCCTGCAGCTCTTTTCTCCCCTCCAGATGGAGTCGTTCAGTTTCCCGAATCACACGCCAAGGGGAGGAAGACAGTGTGCGAATATTTGAAGAGTACGTGCCTTTTGGGTCCTTGTGTTCCTCAGGGTCCCCAGCTGGTATTAATGGGAGTTGCTCCACTGGACTCAGTGGGGCCAGATCCCCAGCTGATATATATTGGCTGCAGTGCCATTGAAATAGGCATATTTAGCTTTGTTCTGATTTACACCGGCTGAGGTTCTGGCTCCACGTTTATGTGGTGCTGTGGAAGAGCCTCACAAAATTATAACATTTGGGTCTAGTGGTTGGAGCAGAGGGGGTGGGATTCAGGACACCTGGGTTCTATTTCCACCTCTGGAAAGGGAGTGGGGCCTAGTGATTGGAGCAGGGGGTCTGGAAGTCAGGACGCCTGGGTTCTGTTCCTAACTCTGGAAAGGGAGTGGGGCCTAGTGATTGGAGCAGTGGGGCTGGAAGGCAGTCAGGACTCCTGTGTCAATTCTCAGCCCTGCCATTGACTGGCTGTTCGACCTTGGGGTAGAGAGCCTGGTTGTTAAGGTCCTGGGGCTGAAGTTCAACAGACTCCCATTGTGTTGGGGTTAATTGGGGGAGGGAGGGTCTGTTACAGAGAAGAGGCTCAGCCGTGAATCCCCAAACAAATCCATGAACAAAGGCTCCAGCTCCCAGCTGCAGGAGTAAAAAATTATTTAAACCACAAAATGCGAGCCAGCTCCGCAGCTGTTGCAGCCTCCCTGAATCAGAGGAGCACACCCTGCCATATCACCCCAGTCAGACACCAGCCAAGCTCCATCCTCCAACCAGTTAGGTTCTTTGCCCCTCACTGCTCTTATCTGGAGGCTGTTCCCTCCTCAGAGGGTTAGACACCTTCTTCTCATCTCCAGCCTCCTGGACATGTTCTCCTCCTCCATTTCCGATGCCATCACTACGGAAAGCAATCCAATCCCCTCTCAGGGTTAGTCTACACTGAAAACTTATATCGGCATGGCTCCATGTGAAAAACCCACACCCCTGAGAGACCTAGTCCAGCTGACCTCTCCCCCAGTGTAGACAGTGCTAGCTCAACGAAAGAATTCTTCCTAGCTGCTGCCTCTGCGGGAGGTGAATTGACTACAGTGCTGGGAGAACCCCTCCCATTTTAAGTGTAGACGTAGCCTCAGCCTGCCATTTGCCAGGCAAAACAAGCTTTCTCTCCTTTCAAGAGATCAGCTCTCCAGTCCCCTGATCATCCTCGGAGCCCTTCTTCTACACCGGTTCCCATTTGAATCCATCTTTCTTGAGCGTGGGGGACCAGAATTGGAGCCAGTATTCCAGATGACCTCACCTGGAACTCTGGCTCCAGTTCTGTGACACTGGTGCAGTGGAAGACTGGTGCAATTCTGGAACACTGACTCCTCATCTGGAACACTGGTACGATGAAGCAGTGACATGTTATACAAGGAGACTGTTGCTTATTCAAAATCATAGCCACAGAAATATTTAGAAAGAGCAGTTTGGAAAGATTTTGCTGGCTCTCTCTTTCTCTCTCTCCACTTTCAGTTTCTTGCGCGATCCTCTGGGCTGTCTACATCACGGAAGAGGAGAAGATTGTGCTGCTGGTGGAAGAGAAGAAAAAGAACGAGTCCAGTTACTACATCGTGGCCTACGATCAAGGTCAGGCTGTCGTTCTGTACCGATACAAGCGTAAAGCCAGCTGCTGTGAATCAGTGTCATTCCACTGAAGTCCGTGGAGCGACGCTAAGGTTCATGTGTAGGGAATCGGGTCCCTAAGCGGGCTGTGTCGGGGCGGTGTGGGCAGAATGTGTTGTCAGATCCTGCCAGCCCCAGTGCTCTGCAGGGAAGGGCCTCAGGAGGGAGTTAGCCCTCGCAGAAGGTGTTGGTTTATCTCGGGTGTGATGGTGATGATCTAATAATGGTGATGATCTAATAATTGGACCATGGAGGAGAACTGAACGGCTCTGGGGCTGCCTTTTCCCACCTAGATTATTGGTTCAGCTCCAGCCAAGGTCAGTAGCAAATGAAAATGATTACTGTCTACTGAATGGCTATCAGCCAGTCCAGCCCCTGGTGAATAACTGTTCCTATCACGGCAAACGGCCCCAGCCTCAGCAGAGAGGCCAAGGACAAAATGGTGACAGGGACTGAACTGCCCACTAGAAGTCATCTTTCTAGGTCAGGACGAAGAGTGTGTCTTCACTGCAACCCAGGGTGTGATTGCAGCGTGGGCAGACATAGCTGCGCTAGCTTAACCCGTGCTAGCGTGGCTAAAAATAGCAGTGTACATGTGAAGGCACACATTCCCCCTGTGATCTTGGGCGAGTCACTTAGCTGCTCTGTGACTTGATTTCCCCATCTGCACAGTGGAGATAATAGCACTGCCCTACCTCCCAGGGTGCTGTGGGGCTAAACGCATGAAAGATTGTGATTCTATGGTAACAGGAGGCCGTGTACGTACAAAGATTTAACAAGATGAGTTCACATAATAAACAGACACTGCTGTAACTCGTCATTCCCATGTTTGTTTGTTCATAGTCAATGCAGCTTTCAGGATGTTGTACCACTTACCTCGCTTCATACCCAAAGGTAAGAACTCACCTTGAAACGTTCTAACAGGCTTTGATCGGAGAGGCAGAGATATCCTGATAGACGCCATAGATTGGAAAGTGCAGCCGGCCCTCCCAGTCCACACCCCCTGCAAACCCAGAGCATGATTGTTCCCTGCAGGGCTCTGCCCAGCCTCTCTCTCAGTCTGTCTATGGCTTTGAAGGGGAGAAGTGCACGAGGGAATTTTTGGAGCGAGACAGCAGGGTCCACATGGAGAGTTAGTGCACGGCAGGCTAGTGTGGGATAGATTTACACCACAAGTTGCCTGTTTGTACTGACAAGCCCTTGGTTAAAGCGCATTAAATCCCCGTGCAGATGCTCTGATTCAGAATAAAAGTGGCCTTCATTTGGATTCACTGAACTCACTTCCAAAGTGAAATTAGAGTCAGGCCTGGTCTACACTGCAAATTTTTGTCAACAACTATGGCGCTCGGAGATGTGAAAAAATACACTACTATTGTCCCCATAATGTAGACGTGGCCTCACTTTAATTCAGATTAAGAGCATCCACACAGGGGCTTAATGCATTTTAACTAATTCACATTGGAAGTTAATTTGGATTAACTTTCCTGATTGTCCCTGTGTAGACAAGCAAAAAAAGGAACTCTTATTCTGGAATGAGTGTCCATGGGGAAATTGACCAGAATTAGCTATTGCAAAATAGCTACCATGTATATACAAGCCCCTCATCTCCCCCTCTGATTATCCCACCTCTACAAGCCTAGTTCACCACTGCGATACTCCTACTTTACACCATGTTGACAAAGTTCCACTCGTCAAACCAAGAGCAACACAGCGGTGAATCAGAGCCAGCATAGCTACCAGCTTTTGTGTCACAGATCCTAGATTGTGAGCTCTCTGGGCAAGCTTGTCTTCTTTGTTACATGACTGTGTAGCCCCTAGTGCAATGTGGCCCTGATCTCATGGCAGTTCTTAGGTGCTTCTGTAACAGAAATAATGGTGCCTCTTTGACCTGAGCATTAGCCTTGCAGAGCTCATTATGAGGAGAAATCAGTGCTAGGAATCAGGTCTGTTCTTGGTGCAACCTTTTTTTTTAGGTTTCAGAGTAGCAGCCGGGTTAGTCTGTATTCGCAAAAAGAACAGGAGGACTTGGGGCACCTTAGAGACTAACCCATTTATTTGAGCATAAACTTTCGTGAGCTACAGCTCACTTCATTGGATGCATGCAGTGGAAAATACAGTGGGAAGATTTATATACACAGGGAACATGAAAAAATGGGTGTTACAGTGTGGAGGGTAACACCCATTGTTTCATGTTCTCTATGTAAATAAATTTGTTAGTCTCTAAGGTGCCACAAGTCTTCCTGTTCTTTTTTTTTAGAGTGTCCACAAAATCTAGTTTCCCTGAGCACAGGTGAAACAGACAGCCGCAGGCAGCTTTCCTTGCTCCAAAATCCACACATCTGCTCCTCCAGCGGGCTCTGTGCCCAAGAATCAGTGTCTCTCTGCTTCCTCCTAATGTTCATGCCCACAAGTGCTTTGCTTGGTTTTCTCCTCCAACACACAGACTGCAAACTAATCTTCTAGCCCCTGCCTTGGCAGCCAGGCAATCCCTGCCTCTGACCTGCCCTGTGGCTTGGGCAGTCCCTCCCCATTTGTAGCTCTCTGTTACTTAAAGAGACTCAACTACTGTGTCCATTGAGTCTGAAAGACTGCTTGGCCCTCCTGTTGGCTTTAATGAGGGCCAGGATTGTCTTTAGATCAAAGCCTTACCCCATGCCAGCCATTAGCAACTTTAAGTGTAACAATACCTGGAAAATCTCCTTGCAGCCTGATCTTTTTCTCTTGCTGCTCTTCTCTGAACTCCGACCTCATGGCTCCTACAGAAGACCCACTCTGACCAGGTTTCTCCCACCCGTCCTTTGCAGACACTGGGAAAGAGTTTGTGATGTTGCTGGGGCTGGAAGAATACACGGATTCCCTGCTGATCCCAAGAGGGCTGTCCTATAACCCATTCAGCACAATCTTCTACATCTGGGGCAATGTTGTATTACAAAGGTGAGAACAAAGTCTGTATCGATCTCTGGTTTTCAAGGAGGCAACTGATGAGTTGGTTCCATGCTTTGCTAGTTTACCAGGCATGATTTTAACACACTCCTTCAGTTATACCAGTCCGCCATTCCCCTGGGCTAATTCAGTCTGCCTACCTTCCATTCCTTTTCCCATTTACATTTTAGAGTCGAACCCACAACTTGGGTACATTTCTAGACCCAGTTATTACAACCTGCGCCATTCACATGCATTAGGAAGTAGGTGCACATGGAACCCAGCTGCAGGACGAGGGTGTTAGGTGGGGCCTCAGAATCACAGCTCGACACAGCAGTGTGAAGTGGGTCAGTCAAGTGCCATGCTTGGGTCCTTCAGATGAGATGTTTTAAAAACCAAGGTGAAGATTTTCAAGAGAGGAGTGATTGTAGGGGCCCGGCCGGAGGCACCGTAAAGAGGTCTGATTTTCAGAAAGTGAAACCCCCTCTGCCCTGTGTTTGCTTTGAAAATCAGCCCCAAAACTGGGGCACTCAAAATCACTATTTCAAAGAATCTTGACCCAAAGCTCTGGACCCAATTCTGATCTCAATTGCATCGGTCCACAAGATCCCTCCGGATTTGCACAGCACCCCAAGGATGAAATTCACCTACCATGCAGAGTGTCAGCACAAAGTATGCACTGCACTTCCAATACGGCTGAAATGGAATTCATGTCTTACCCGAGGCTTTTGCCTGCTCAGGGGGTGGGTTTCACCCTGTGGCGCATTGGCAGAGCTGTGTGGGGAATTACACGACCATTGCAAAACAATCACATTAGAGCCCGTACAAATGTAACAGATCAGGGGACAGACCGGAAGGGCCACTGTCTGCCAGGAGACCCAGACCCAGAGACAGGGCCAAATGTAATGGTTTTACTACCAGGCTTTTCACCTCTGGGAGAGAATGAAAGGGGAACGAAAGCAATGGAGTGTAATGTTTCCCGCTTCCCCTGTGCTTTCCTTGCAGCTACGACCTGGTTAATTACATTCTTCTCTCCGGCTTCCCACAAGAGTCCCCCATCAGCTACTTCATTCTGTCGTATGTAGGGGAAGTCGTGTTTGTGACAGACTCGGAGGAGGTATGGTGGCGTGCCTCTTGGGTGGATCAGGCAGGTGCTTTGTTTGACTGGATGCAGCGTGGCCTAGGGCAGTGGTCTCCAAAGTTTTTGGATCGCGCACCCCCACGGTGCCGCCTAAGAAAGGAGAGGGGAAGACTTACCGCAGGCGTGCCGCTGAAGCAAGAAGAGTGGAAGACCTGCCGTAGGCGTGCCACTGAAGAAAGAAGACGGGAAGACCTTCCGCAGGCGTGCCGCTGGAGGGGAGGACCTGCTGCAGGCGTGCAGAGCTGCCGCCGAAGAAAAAAAACAGCGGCTTGCCGTCTGGCGGCGCTCCTCCTGCTGCGCACCCCCTGGGATCCTCTGGCGCACCCCACTTTGGAGACCACTGGCCTAGGGGATAGAACCCTGCCCTGGGACTTGGGCAAGCTGGGGTCTATTCCTGGCTCGGCCGCTGAGTGACCTGGAGTGAATCATGTCACCTCTTTGTGTCACAGGGTATATATGACAACTAGACCCCTGCAGCTGGCCCGGGCCAGCTGATTCAGGCTCTCGGGGCTCAGGCTGGTTCACTGCTGTGTAGCTGTCTGGGCTCAGGCTCGAGCCAGCACTGTAGAACCCTGTGAAGTGGGAGGGTCCCAGAGCCTCAGCCCAGTTGTCTACACTGCAATGAAACAGCCCCGTGTGCCCAAGTGAGCTGGCACAGGACAGCCATGGGTTTTTCTTTGCTGTGTAGATGTACCCTCAGTTTCCCCATCTGTAAAATGGGGATAATGGTACTGACTTGCTTTGCGGTCTCCTGATGAGATAGTGGTAGGCAGTGTCATGGATGGCTGCCTTTTTGTTAGTATCTTTCATCTGAGGATCTCAGGACACTATTCGGTCACTAATGCTGCCTCCTAACCTTTTCGAGGAGCTGCTAAATATTCTTATCCCTGTACGAGTGGTTAAAGTGAAGCACAGAGAGAGCAAAGACCTTGCACACCAGAGGGCACATAGAACCCAGGAGTCCTGCGAGGGGGCTGTGCTCACCATTAGACTGCACTCTCTCCCCACTCGAGAGGAACTCTGTGCTGGGTGGGCGAGCTCTGTATAAACAGCTGCCACGCTCCATTGCTGCAGAGGTGACTACATCTCAGCAGCAGGGAAGTAGCAGCTCCTTTGGAAAGTCCCCTCCAGGGACACCTTCAGAGATTTCTGCTCCCTTTGCCTGCTCTTCACATTTGGCTCCATTTGGCTCTCCAGATCTGGTTTTCTGTGGAAGGCAGCTCGGTCGTCAGTCGGCTTCACCCCTCCGAAGCCTGGGACACGTACCTCAGCCTACAGCTAATGAGAGAGTCAAAGGACTTTAGCTTGAACGAGTCATTTGTGAGCCTCTTCTTTAACAAGGAGGGACTGCAGCAGGTGAGCCCGGGCAGCAGGAGTCACAGCGTGGGCGGCGCAGGGGGTGGTTAATGGTCTGTAGACGTTTGAATCTAGCCCTGGTCTATAGTGCTGGGAAGCCGTTGACAGCTGCTGATTGGCCAATGGATTAATGAGCCATCTCAGCCCAGTTTCCAGGGCCAAGCTGCCACAGAATTGGCCCCCTCATTAGCAGACACCCTAGAGATCAAGCTTCCTCCAGGTTACATCTGAAACACGGTGGTGAGTGTGGGGCACCTGCTCTGGGCATAGAGACAGGCCTTCCACCTTCAGGGCCTTACCCTGATCCCAAAGTGGAGTAATTCCATTTACATGAATGGGGCTACTCCTGAGTTGCACCAGTGTAAATGAGATCAGAAGCAGGAGGCACCTGCAATGCTCACACAAGGGAGAACTGCCAAGCCATCCCACCCTTAAGGGGCATGGCCACACAGGTTATGGCTGTGGCCCATCCGGAAGCCAAATGCCGTCCCATTTCCACATGGTTCTGAGCCCTGATTCCCACTTGGATCCAGGGGGCCTCATAACTGCACCTGCCCCATGTAGCCACAAAACCCTCCAGCACAGAAGAACCAGACCCACTCTCCTTCCCACCCGCAGTTCAACCGTAAATTGTCAGGCTCAAGCTGACATGGTGCAGCTAGATCTGTTGGTATTTAACAAGGTACCACATGCTGCCCGGGCTGTGCTGAGCATCCTTTGCTCCCACTCTAGATGAAGAAAATGACCCTCAACCAGGTCTGACCCGAGCAGCCAGGCAAAAATTCCAGGTGTCCTGGCTTGTTCCAATTAGCAGGAGAAATTGGCGCTAGTCGAGCTTTGTCTTTGCAGCAAGTTGGTTCATTTGCACGGAACGCACAAAGGCCTTGTTTCCTTGAACACCGTAGGAAACAACCAGCAGGAGACCCAGGCTTCTTTCCAGCCCGCACCCAGTCCCCGCGCAGCTTTCTCTCAGGGCCCCCTTACCAGCTTGTTCCGGTCCGCCTGGCTTTCTCTCACTGCGTCAGCTCTTGTCCTGGGCCTCTCTCATGCACACACACAGCAAACCAGAGCTACCAAGCAAAGCCCTTACCCCTGCATTTGAAACTCCTCCTCTTTGGGCTACGTCGGGGTCGGCAACCTTTCAGAAGCGGTGGGCCGAGTCTTCATTCACTCTAATTTAAGGTTTCGTGTGCCAGTCATACATTTTAACGTTTTTAGGAGGTCTCTTTCTATAAGTCTATAATATATAACTAAACTATTGTTGTATGTAAAGTAAATAAGGTTTTTAAAATGTTTAAGAAGCTTCATTTAAAATTAAATTAAAATGCAGAGCCCCCCAGACCGGTGGCCAGGACCCAGGCAGTGTAAGTGCCACTGGAAATCAGCTCGCTTGCCGCCTTTGGCACACATGCCGTAGGTTGCCTACTCCTGAGCTACATGATTCAGTTTCTCTTCAGCTTTTCCATGGGTGCTACTGTTTATTTATTTATTTGTATTGCGTAGCCCCAAGACTCCCAGTCACAGGCAAGGACCAGGACAAAAAGACAGAAAACAAGAGGCAACACATGGGTGTTAGTTTCAGCTGCCAGGTGGCAACGGCTTCTTTCCTCTTCTCCTGAATAGCAGGGGTTGAACTCCACCTGTACCCGGTATTTTCTGCTCTTGCCTCTCCTTTCAGCTGGTTTACATAATGGATGGACAAGGGGAGGGAAAGCTGATCAAGAGGAACTTCCCTCTCCATTATATACTGTCGTACCAGCTCCTCATCGTCAATCAGTACCGTTCGATGTATTTCCAGTGAGTAGTGGCAGAGGACGGGCAATGGTGGGAAAGGCTTATGGTGCAGATTGAGCCGGCACCAGCCCTGGGGTAGCTCCAATGCCCACAGTGGAGTGGCGGCTGCCTGTACCAAGGCTGAGCTGTCAACTAGGTCTAAGTAATAATTCTTAGATCTCAAAGTGCTTTACAAAGGAGAGCACTATCCTTACCCTGTTTTACAGAGGAGGGAACTGAGGCACAGAGCAGGGATGGGACTAGCGCGCAGTCACCGAACAAAGCAGCGGCAGATCCGGGAATAGAAACCAAATCTGCCAAGCATAGTCGCCAACTCCGTGGGTGCTCCGGGGCTGGAACGCTCATGGGAAAAATGGTGTTTGCCGCGCGCTGGCAGGCCCCGCCGATCAGTGCCTCCCTCTCCCTCCCCGCACCTACCGTCTGCTGCCATCAGCTGTTTCGTGGCGTGCAGGAGGCTTGGGGAGGGTGGGGGAGGAGCGAGGGCGTGGTGCGCTGGGGGAAGGGGGCAGAACGGGATGGACGGGAAGAGGCAGGGCGGGACTGGAGCGGGAAGAGGGGGGGTGGGGGCAGGGCCTTGGAGGAAGGGGTGCTGTGGGGGCAAGGCCTGGGGCAAAGCCAGGGGTCGAGCCAGGGGTCGGCACATGAGAAAGTCGGCACCTGTGCTCCCAAGTCCAGATCCAGTGCTCTACCTGCTAGGCAGCACTGTGTCCCTTGGATTGAGATCCTAGGGGCCTGATCCTGCCTTGTGCTCAGCACCTGGGAGTGGTCCCGAGGAGCTCAGAATGCTCAGATCTGGACAGGATTGGGCCCTGAAGCTGTACACGTCAGGCCAGATCACGGGTGCAGCGCCACCTCAAAATCTCCAAGTCAGCCTCAAGCCTCCAGCACAGCCTCTTCTGCGTTTAGCCTTGATCCCGCAACTCCCCTTCGCTATTAGCAGTATAGGATGCAGGACCCACAGCTGAAAGATTCTGATTCCGTCCAGCACACAGGCTCCACCCCACCGCCCAGTCCACTACAACATGCCAGAGCACCGCCAGCCTTGTGAAGAACCACTGCATTTTGGTGCCAGCCTACACTCTGTTCCTGTCTCCCCGTTTCTCCCTCAGCAATGCTCAGTACATCAGGTTCATCCATCCCTGCTCCTTCTCGATCATGCGCCTCGTGGACCTCCCAGCCCCTCAGCGCTTCACCCGGACGGAGCACTACTTCTCCGAACCGCCGGATGTCATGGACAGCACAGGCTTCCACAACAACGTGTCTCTGGCTGTATACCAGGGACTGATCTTCCAGCTGCTCTGGCTGCATGCAGACTATAGCAGGGTGAGTGCTTGTCAGGCCTCAGCTGCGTTATGGTGATGGGCTGGGAGGAAAGTTCCTTGTCTCTACAGTGCTAGGTAGGAAGGTTGGGAGTTCTGAGATTGGGGCAGCGCTAGTGCTGTTTACACCGGGAGTGAGGTTGTATAACTGCCTTGCTCAGGGATGTGGACTTTCCCACAAGTAACAGGGACTATCCAAGAAAGATGCGGATAATCCACAACAGGGACACGTAATTTTCAGATGAGAAAATATTGCGTTTTCAGATGACGTGTAATTTAGCAAGCCCTTGATTTTCTTTTAGCCTTATGCTGACCCGGTCCACGACCCAACTTGGCGCTGGTGGAAGAACAGAAAGAAATACGCAGTAAGAAAAGATTCTGAACTTTCCTTTTTGACAAAAAAAAACCAACAGATCAAATTAAGGGGCTTGGTTCCTCTTCTAAATTGTGTTATATTCTTTTCTAAACAGATTTGTAAACTCTGAGAGCCTGGATAGATTTTAGTTTGGGTACCTCCATCCCATCTTCATAAATTCCTCCCCAGAGGTGGGACAGAGAAGGTAGATTGGCCATGTTTCAAAAACAGTTGTAATGAATAAGAACTTTTCTTACCTGTGGTAGTGAGCCCTGAAAGTCAGAAGGTGGCAGACTTGGGCCTGTAGTAGCCATGGGTTGGAATAAGTCTGTAAGATTATAATCTTCCCTAGGGAATAAATCAGCATTATATATCTGGTGACAGGAAGGAATTTCCCATGCGGTCCCTGTCTCACGGCTCTGCTGCGGCCCTTGAACTCAGAGCTCCCTGTGGCTGCAGGGTTTGCAGTTGCACCGAGCCGGCTCTGGGTCTTGTTGGACCTGAGGAGCTCTGGAGGTGGGAGGAGGAGCCAATAGCTTCAGCTGTGCGACTCGGGGCAAGCTGAAGGTTGGGCCCAGCAGAAAGGCTGCGAGGAAGCCCCCGCACACTGCTGAGCCTGTGGCAGGTTTCACTTGGAGGCCAGCAGGGCTAATGGGCAGGCCGTGGCTCAACAGTCTTTCCACCCCCAACGTCCTGGAGCTGGGCTTGTCTGATGGCCAGCGGGCCAACTGACAGTCTGTTCCCTGGATGGACAGGGTGGGGAAGGTAGGGGGACCTGGGCCCTCCCCCTCCACCAGGTCTGGGCCCAGGGGAGGGAGGTGTGGAGTGTCTTGATCACTGGCATACCTGGCCAGCCTTCAGAAGAACGGCCATACTGGGTCAGACCAATGGTCCATCTAACCCAGTATCCTGTCTTCTGACAGTGGCCAGTGCCAGATGCTTCAAAGGGAATGAAGAGAATAGGGCAATAATCGAGTGATCCATCCCCTGTCATCCATCCCCAGCTTCTGGCAGCTGGAGATTTAGGGACACCCAGAGCAAGTGATTGCGTCCCTCACCATCTGGGCTAAGAACTGCTGCTTAGCCAGTCGGTCCCCAGCCTCTAGCAGTGCATGGCATTCTTCCTTCCTAAGTGCAGGACTCTGCACTTGTCCCTGTTGAACCTCATCAGATTTCTTTTGGCCCAATCCTCCAATTTGTCTAGGTCACTCTGGACCCTATCCCTACCCTCCAGCGTATCTACCTCTCCCGCCAGCTTAGTATCATCTGCGAACTTGCTGAGGGTGCAATCCATCCCATCATCCAGATAATTGACAAAGATGTTGAAAAAAACCGGCCGCAGGACCGACCCGTGGGGCACTCCACTTAATACCGGCTGCCAACTAGACATCAAGCTGTTGATCACTACCTGTTGAGCTCGTCAATCTAGCCAGCTTTCTATCCACCTTATAGTCCATTCATCCAATCCATACTTCTTTAACTTGCTGGCAAGAATACTGCGGGAGACCGTATCAAAAGCTTTGCTAAAGTCAAGATATATCACGTCCACCGCTTTCCCCATATCCCATGTGCCCCCCCATTCGGGACTCCGGGCTTCTGCTGTGGGACAGGGCACACCGGGGCTCGCAGCTTCTCTCTTTGTTCTGAACACATGCATTTCAGGTACCAAGGGGCGTGATGGCACTTCCTCACCTTGTACCAGGGTAACACAATCATATGTCGTGTCCTTTTCCGTTGGGACATGCCGTGGCTGGCTGTGTGCAAATAACTCCCTGCCTGTTACTATGGGAAGAGAGACACAAGGTGGGGGAGGTGATATTGTTTATTGGACGGACTCCTGTTGGTGAGAGAGACACACTTTTGAGCTCATCCAGAGCTCTTCTGCAGGGCTGGGAAACAGACTCTGCGTCACAGCTAAACACACAGCGGAATGGATTGTTTAGCACGGGGTGGGCAAACTTTTTGGCCCCAGGGCCACATCGGGATGTGAAACTGTATGAAGGCCTGGGTAGGGAAGGTTGTGCCCCCCAAACAGCCTGGCCTCCGCCCCCTATTTGCCCCCTCCCATTTCCCACCTACTGACTGTCCCCCTCAGAACCCTCGACCCATCCAACCCCCCCTGCTCCTTGTCCCCTGATTGCCCCCTCCTGGGACCCCCCCACCCCGAACCACCCCCCAGGATCCCACCCCCCCTGCTCCCTGTCCCCTGACTGCCCTGACCCCTATCCACACCCCCGCCCCCTGACAGGTCCCCCGGGACTCCCATGCCCTATCCAACCCCCCCTGTTCCCTGACCCCTGACAGCCCCAGAACCTCTGCCCCATCCAACCGCCCCCTGCTCCCTGTCCCCTGACTGCCCCCCGGGACCCCCTATCCAACCCCGTCACTGCCCCATGCGCGCCGCTGCCCCCTTACCATGCCGCTCAGAGCGGCAGGAGCTCGCAGCCCCACTGCCTGCGTGGTGGCATGGCTGCAGGGGAGGGGAAACAGCGGAGGAGGGGCCGGGGGGCGAGCCTCCCAGGCCAGGAGCTCAGTGGCTGGGCAGGACAGTCCCACAGGCAGTAGTTTGCCCACCTCTGGTTTAGCATAAGCAGTTAACACACATATCAAGTAACCAACACCCATGTGTCCTGTTCCCGGCCGTTTTCCTATCTGCCTACGCTGAAGCTTAATTCAGCTAACGCAAGGTGTTCCGGGAGCGTCCATGAACAGGGTTATAGAAAGACATAGGCCAAATTAGGCCATGTCACTGCTCGAAATATACATATAATGTTATACTGATAGTGTGTGCTTAATGCATATTAATAGATTAGGCTTGGTAGAGATTAAATCCGCCTCTCTTTTTTCAGGAGTATTTCTTTTACGTAGCAAGCAACGGCAACTCCTCCGGAGGTGTCTACATCAACATGGAGAGCTACTTGAAGATCTACGACCTGCAGCCCAATAACGAGCTGCCCAGCAAGATTTACCTGGACAAGAATAACGTCTATTCTTTCTCGGTGTTCCTGAGCGTCAGGTTGATGAGAGAAAGCAGTAAGAGCAGGGGGTCTTGGGAAACGATGTGAAAATAACGGGATTTTAACGGCTAGATGAATTTGCAGGAGATCAGAGGAGCCGGCTTCTCCTGAGTTAGAGCAGGGGGACTGGCCGTCAATAATAATAATAATACCTAGCACTTTTCATCTGTACACCTCAAAGTGCTTCACAAAGGAGGGCGGTAACATTATCCCCATATTTCAGATGGGGAAACCAAGGCACAGAGAGGGGAATGGACTCGTTCAAGGTTACCTCATAGAGCTCAGGTCTCCTGAGTCTCAGTCCTGCCCTCTAGCCACTAGGCAAAACTTTCTCCCTTAAGAGGCTCTGGGAGTGGAGTGGTGTCTAGTGGTTAGAGCAGGGGAGCTGGGAAACTGGTCTCCTGAGTTCTGTTCCCAGCTCTGGGAAAGCCATGGGGTCAGAACTCCTAGGTTCTAGTCTTAG
The DNA here is from genome assembly GCF_015237465.2 of Chelonia mydas. NCBI lineage: Eukaryota > Metazoa > Chordata > Testudines > Cheloniidae > Chelonia > Chelonia mydas. The sequence goes on along the minus strand of NC_051263.2, from coordinate 2,567,978 downwards.
CAGGGGAGTGGTGTCTAGTGATTAGAGCAGAAGGGACTGGGTATCAGGACTCCTGGGTTCTGTTCCCAACCCTGGGAGGGGAGTGGATCTAATAGGTTAGAGCAGGGGGGACTGGGAGTCACGAGTCCCCTGTTTTATTCCCAACTGTAGGAGGGAAGTGAGGTCTAGTGAAGAGAGCAGGATGTTGGGACTGTTGCCTTTTCTCAGCCCACGTGTCCGGTTTCGGCAGCAGCGTATTGACCTCTACAAGGAGATCTGCTTTGACCTGGAGAGATCCACCTTGAGCGGGAGAGGAGCATTAAATCTTTGGCCTGTTTGATCCTCGCCCTGTTGAGGCCAGTTAGTGCCAATCAAAGTGGTCATTGCTGTGATAGGGACAGTAAACCTCCAACTTAGGGTAGTGAATAGCTAGTGACAAGATTCTGTCACTACCCACCTGGGTGAGATTTGAACCTGTGACCTTCCAGCAAAAGGGTTCCTGTAGTAGTTGCAAGCCTGCATCCTTAAGCCACCCACTGCCCTTGCCTTTGAAGATTGCTGATGCGTATCTACCCAGAGGAGCTTCTCTTAACTGTGTCAGTGACTGCATTATAGGTCAAAGGCCCCTGTGCAAATGCAGCCGATTGCCAATGGATCTGTTTATGGCTATGCATCCGATGAAGTGAGCTGTAGCTCACGAAAGCTCATGCTCAAATAAATTGGTTAGTCTCTAAGGTGCCACAAGTACTCCTTTTCTTTTTGCAAATACAGACTAACACGGCTGTTACTCTGAAACCTGTCTTTATGGCTAGCATGATTCAAGGCTTTTCTCTCGTCCTGCAGGGCGGGAAATGCTGGAAGAGAACTCCCTTGATTTTGTGTGGCTCACCATTGTCTTAGCGCATCCAAAGTTTGTGGTTTCACACCTCCACCGGCACTCTCTGATCGGCCGGGGCTCCATACTGTATACGGTGAGTACACGGGGCCGGCTACTTTAGAAGGATCCATAGTGCCAGGGTTCTGGTTTTGCAGCTGTTTCCATGCATTTACCTACCAGCTGTCTTTCAATTTTGGGATGGATTCACCTACTCGGGGCGGTATCACTGGCAACGTTCAAGTGTATTGCAAGCAGCCCTTCAAACCACCTCCATCCTGACCTGTAGCAGGTCCTACTGTGCCAGTCCTAGGCCTAGATTTTAAAGGCCAGAAAGTACCACTGTGATCATCTGGTCTGACCTCCTGTGTAACACAAGCCAGAGACACCTCCCGCCCCCAGTAATTAATGCAACAAGGCAAGGCCATAACTTCTGTTTGAGATATAGACAGGCATTTAGAAAGATATTCTTGATTTAAAAACATCAGTGATGGAGAATCCACAACATCCTGGGGAAGTTGTTCTAACAGTTGATTACCCTGTTGAAAATTCACATCTTATTTCTAGTCTGATTTTGGCAAACTTTAGTATCCAGATGCTGGCCCTTGCTTGGGCATCTTCTGCTAGATTAAAGAGTCATCTGCCATTAGAAATTTCTTCCCCACATAAGGATTTATAGAGCGTGCAATCAAGCCCTGGGCTGCACACACACTTACTCTGGCTGCAAACTTTTCAGCAAAACGGTTATTTGATGAAAAATGCCGTTTCCCTCCAAATCAAAACACACGTCAATTTCCACAACCTTTCATTTTGAGACACCCCAAAATGAAGCGTTTTAATAATATCTCAACGTCCTGTTGCGACATTTTCAGAACCTGAATATTTCCATAGTTTTGGGTTTTTGTGGCGTATCAAAATGGAATTCATTCTTTCGGTTTAAAAAACCCTCATTTAAATAAAAAGATTATAAAATGTCAGAATTGGAATGAACCGTTTTGATTTGATGGGAATGAAACATTAAGATCAAAATGAAATTTTGAATTTTTTTGGTTTTGTTCAGGAATGGCAAAAAGGTTGAAATTGTGGAGCTTCCTGTGAACTTGAAATTCCTGTTCCCATCCAGTTTTCATTGAGGCAAACAGTCCCAGAGCTCTGCCAGTGTCCTTCAGTTTTCACCTGAAGCCAGCCCTGCTCTTCCAGGCCTAGGCACCCCCTTGCACAGCTCTGCCATTAGTCCTGGGTCAGTCCACGACAGAGGAATGCCGAAATGCTTCCACTGGGCCCCATCCTCAGGGCTGCTTTGTCTCCTATGGAGCAGGGGTAGTCACAGCACAGTGCGCTCCAGCCACAGCACTGATCCACCCCCTGTGAGCCCTGGGGGGCAGGGAATAGCCACAGCACAGTGTGCTCTGACCACACTCCAATCTGCCCCCTATTGGCCTTGGGGAACAGGAGTTGCCACTCCTGAGAAACAAAAAACCAGGACATCCAAACCCTTTCATCTGGGACAGCTACCTCAAAAAAAGGGCCAATCCTGGGAGAACCCAGACAGGTGCCAAATGTACCCTCCATCCATGCCTCCGATCTGTTCCCTACACTGGGGGCTGGGAGCAGGGCGTGTGCAGACCCCAAACATCAGCTCTGTGCTGGCCAGTAAAGGTGCCCTGCATGGGGGGGTGATTCTCAGATTGTTCCTGCTCACTTGAAGGCCCCTTTATGCTTCAAGAGAAGCAAGGCCCCAAATGTTGATAAACCCACGACCTTTATTCAGGAGTCTAATCTGTCTCCCAGTGCCCAAAGAGAGCTGGATCAGGCCTTTCTTCATCAGTTACAGAGCCTGACCAGCACCCTACAAATTCTCCCCGTCAGGTGACCATCAGTGACACCGGACTGTATGCGAAACAAGAGCTGAGTGGGACAAACCTTCTGAAGAGTTCAATGGCTTTAAAGGTAGGCTAAAAGGCTGGCCTGTCCCCCAGCAAGGTAATTGGGAGCAAGGACAGAGCCACCACGTTATTAGCTCCTCGGCACAACTAGTTTCATTAGGCATGTCCCTGGGTGGTAACGGATGCCGTGCTGGGAAAATCTGCCAAAGGGGTTAACAAGGCATCTAGGAGAGTTTTTTCTTGTTGTGCGGGAGTGGGGGGCTGGGAGAGACACATCAGATCACAGGCCAGACAGCAGTGGATCACTGCAGATGGGATTATTTCCGAGCTGGATTGATGTTCTCAAAACTGTTTCGGCTAGGGGGTATGCAATGGAGCTGCATTGATTTATACCAGCTGGGGGCCTGGCCCAGTAGCTCCAGATAAAGACAGTGCTGTATGTTAGTGCAAGATACATCAGACCAGATGCTGTATATCGGCCGCTGAGAGCCCCCCAGAAGGGGAGCTCTCAGCTGTCAGGCCTGAGAGCGAGAGCTGTGGGCACCAGAGGGCAGCCAGCGTAATCTAGAGCTGCCTCAGAGCGCCAGCTGGTGGTAGAACTGGGGAGAGCAGAAAGACAGAGGAGAGGACTTCCCTGCCTGGTCCTCACACCCTGCTCTGCACGCTGCATGGCCCAGGCCAAGGATCTGGCCCTCTGATTCAAAGCAAACATGCTGACAACTGCCTGTGCCTGGAAACAGAAGCTTCTGACAAATCTATAAGAGGAGGCCATTCAAAGTCCCTCCCTAACTAGCTCGTTAAATTAGGCCGAATGACAGAGATTGCCTCACCACCTCATCTGGAGATCAGATAGAACCCAGGTCTCACGCTGAGACAAGTTCCTCCCTGAAGGTTCTGGTTTGATCCAGCATCGGAGGAAGTCCACAAGACAGCCTCACACCAGCCTCACACACGCAACGCATTGTCAACCTGTGGAACTCCTTGCCAGAGGGTGTTGTGAAGGCCAGTACTATAACAGGGTTCAAAAGGGAGCTAGATAGATTCATGGAATATAGGTCCATCAATGGCTATTAGCCAGGATTGGCAGGAATAGTGTCCCTAGCCTGTTTGCCAGAAGCTGGGATTGGGTGACAGGGCATGGGTCACTTGATGATAACCTGTATGTTCATTCCCTCTGGGGCACCTGCCATTGGCCACTGTCAGAGGACAGGATACTGGGCTTGATGGACCTTTGGTCTGACCCAGTATGGCCATTCTTATGTTCTTATGATACAGACAATGGGATTCAAGGGGAAACAGAGAGACAGCCCTGGTATAGGAGCAATTCACCCTTAGATCATCTGTGTGAGATCCGGCTATATAACATAGGTTTACATGGCCTGGCTGGCTCTCCACGCGAAGGGGTCTGATTCTGATCTGACACCAGATTGAGCCGGATGTCACTGGAATTGCTCCGGATTTACGCTGCCCTCAGAACCCCCGCTGCCACAGGACTTCGTTAATGCTCTCCCAGTGCTGTTGATCCAGAGTAAATCCACTGACTTCCATGGATGATACTGGTGTAAGTGACATAAGAACCTAGCCCTCGATACTTAGACATGGAGACGTGACATTGGTGCCCCTTCTGCCCTGAGCCATTAGCCAAAATCTGGGGGCTTGTGGCTTGTTTCCAGCAGAAGGAGAAATTGACGATGGTGCAATCCTGTTCATTTACAAACTTCTCCCAAGGTTCTGGAGATCCTGGTGCCAGCCCAGTGCTCTTTCCACTAGGCCATGCTGCCTTCTAGGATCCAGCTAGGCCTGCATCATGGCTTCACAGGCTCTGTGCTCTGCCCCAGCTTTTAAACAGTCCCTTAGAGGACTCCCATCAGTGGGCCAGACCCCCAAAGGTTCCCATTCTGCCTTCAGCGTAGGCCACACAGCGTGTGGTCTCCTGCCTCACCCCAGGAGCTCTGCCGGCAAGTCCAACTGAGAGACTCCTGGTCAGAGACTCGTGCGCTCTGCAGGGACCTGTGCACCTTGGCAGGTGCTCACAGTGATGCCAGGCGGCCCGTTCCAAGCAGAGCCGGGTTCATTAGCCACCTGGAACCCAGCACCGTTAAGTCCTTAGGTTCCAGAGAAGCAAAGTTTCAGATGCACCGCTACAGGCTGGGGGCCAGCTGGCTAAGCAGCAGTTCTGCAGCAAAGGACCTGGGGATTACAGTGGATGAGAAGCTGGATATGAGTCAGCAGTGTGTCCTTGTAGCCAAGAAGGCTAATGGCATAGTGGGCTGCATTAGTAGGAGCATTGCCAGCAGATCGAGGGAAGTGATTATTCCCCTCTATTCGGCACTGGTGAGGCCACACCTGGAGTATTGCGTCCAGTTTTGGGCTTCCCACTACAGAAAGGATGTGGACAAATTGGAGAGAGTCCAGCGGAGGGCAACGAAAATATTTAGGGGGCTGGGGCACATGACTTATGCGGAGAGGCTGAGGGAACTGGGATTATTTAGTCTGCAGAACAGAAGAGTGAGGGGGGATTTGATAGCAGCCTTCAACTACCTGAAGGGGGGTTCCAAAGAGGATGGATCTAGGCTGTTCTCAGTGGTAGCAGATGACAGAACAAGGAGCAATGGTCTCAAGTTGCAGTGAGGGAGGTCTAGGTTGGATATTAGGAAACACTGTTTCACTAGGAGGGTGGTGAAGCACTGGAATGTGTTACTTAGGGAGGTAGTGGAATCTCCTTCCTTAGAGGTTTTTATAGATGACGCGTTGTGCAGGATATTTCAGTAGTGCCGTCATTCAATATCGGTAGCGATCATCGCCTCCTGAGAGCCAGACTCACGTTCACTGTGAAGGTGGAGAAAAACGCGCTATGAATGGCAAACAGAAGGCACCAACCGGTAGCTTTTGACAAGGCAGTCCTGAAGAAAAACATTTCTACGAGCCTCCTGGACAACTGCGACGACGATTATGAGAACTTCAGTAAGAGACTGAAACAGTGTGTGAAATCAGCTGAGCGTGAAAGACCAAGAAGAGGTAGCGGAAGAATCTTGGAGAATACAAAGACTTGATTGGGAAGAGGAGGAAAATGAAAAGATATGGCAGCGACAGGCTTGAGTAGGCCCTTCTCTGCAAGCTCATACGAATGAGGTTGAAGGAAGACTTCAAGAAATTTCGAACCAAAAAGCTCCTAAAGGCTGCTGAAGATCGTAAGAGTCTCAAAAAATGCAAACGGGAACTAGCATTGTACAGGTCATCATTATCGGCTTTGAAGAACAGGGACAGAGAATCAGTAACTGATCGAACAGAGATGGAGGCAATCTGCAGGGATTTCTATACCGAGCTGTTTGCATCCCATATAGATGTTCCAATGCCATCACTTCAACAAACCGATGAACACATACTCCCAGTTCTCATCAGCGAAGTCTGTCATGCAATCCATCAAATGAAAGAGGGGAAGGCTCTAGGCAAGGACAGTCTGACAACAGAAATGCTTAAGGCGGGAGGTCAGGAACTTCGGAAAACTCTCACCCAAAGGTTCAACCACTACCTGGAAATCCAGAAGATACCATTCAGTTGGAAAGAGTCCAATACCATCTTGCTGCATAAGAAAGGCGATCGAGAAAATCTAAAGAACTATCACCCGATCTGCCTGCTTTTGCATATCTATAAGTTGTTTACTAAAATAGTAACAAATCGACTGTCGCAAAACCTGGATAAACAGCAACCTAGAGAGTAGGCCGGCTTTCGAAGGAATTACAGCACGATAGACCACATTTCACTCTAACCCAACCACTAGAGCGTTCAAGGGAATACAAGTTCCCTGTGTGCATTGCCTTCGTGGACTATGAGAAGGTGTTCGACAGCATAAAGACTAACGCCATCCTTGAAGCTCTTTCAGAACAGGGCATCAGTGCGAAATATATCACATTAATAAAGGAAGCGAACTCTGGCTGCAGCATGGACGTATCGCTGTTCGATACTCCCCTCCGAATCCCCATCGAGAAAGGTGTAAAATAAGGAGATACAGTTTCACCAAAATTATTCACAGCCTGTCTTGAATTGGTTTTTCGACGAGCAGACTTGAAAGGCGGGATTAATATCAACGGCGAGCGGCTAAACCATCTTAGGTTCGCAGATGATATAGTGCTGATAGCTGAAAATACAGCCCAGCTTGAGAGAATGCTTAAAGAACTGAACACGAAAAGTAGTCAAGTCGGATTAAAAATGAACCGATCGAAAGCGAAATACATGAGATCAGATGATCTGCCAAGAACCCAAATCACTCTTGGAGGAGAGCGGATCCAAGAGGTTGATAAATATGTTTACTTGGGCCAAGAAGTCAACATGAGCCACGATCAGAAAGGCAAACTGTCGTGTAGAAAAAAAGCTGGATGATGCGCATTCAGTGACATCAAGGACATCCTCCAAGGAAAGATCAACAAAACAACTCGTGAATCTTTTTAACTTGACCGTGCTTCCAGCAATGTTATATGGCAGCGAAACATGGTCGCTGACAAAGATTGAAGAACATCAACTGTCTGTCACACAGAAGGCGATGGAACGAACATTTTTGGGCATTTCGCGCCGTGATCACATCCCCAACGAAATAATTAGGCAGCAGTCTGGAGCGTGAGATGTTGTTGTTGAAAGCAGGCTCAGCAAAATGCGGTGGGCGGGACATGTGGCCTGACTCAGCAACAACAGATGGACCACAGCTATAGCCAAGTGGTATCCGCGAGAACAGAAACGGCCACGCAGTCGGCCTGCAAAGAGGTGGGATGATTTCCTAACAAGGAGATATGGACAAGTGTGGCGAAGGATGGCAAGAGTGAGAGAAGATTGGAAGACGTGTTGTGATTGGCTCAGTCTCAACTGATGAAGGACCGACAGTCTATGCAGTCGCAGAATTTTTTATGGCCTGGCTTGACAAAGCCCTGGCTGGGATGATTTAGTTGGTGTTGGTCCTGCTTTGAGCAGGAGGTTGGACTAGATACCTCTTGAGGTCTCTTCCAACCCTGATCTTCTATGATTCTATATAGTCCATTCTGGCCAAGCCACAACTCACCATCCTCTCAGTCTGTCCCTTTGTCTGTCAGTCCCCGGGGGAGCCCCTCACCCGCCTCTCTTATTCCAGCCTCCTGTCCTCCCCTGGGCCATTGTCCTCCTCCAGATCCCTGCTGAGTTCACATGTTCCACCTGCCTGATGTCCTGGTTGCTAGATATTCAATCATTGGGGTTCTTCTCTGTTGATCTGGGTGGGGTTCAGCCAGTCCTTTAACGACTCCCTGGTCCCACCCCAGACAGTCATGTGTCACAAACATCTCCATGCCTCCAGCTCTGACCTAACAGCTGCTTTGGAACCCCTTTACACCCACTGGGAAGCAATTCCTAGTCAGGTCAGTCCTTGCCAGGCACATCGGTCATAACACTATTACAGAAGGGTCCTGCTTCATTACAGCCTGTCTCTGGCAGTGGCCAGCAGCAGAGGAAGGTGTAAGAAGCCAGCAGTAGCAGGCACAGGATAATCTGTCCCCCGCATTAGGTCTCATGCTGACCCCTTGTTGCTGGCGCTAGGATTAAAATTTTTAATAGCCCTTCTTTCTGATCTCTGTTAGCATTAGCGATGATAACTCTGCGTGACCTTGTTATGCATATGAACGGCCAGTCTGGCTTCGTTCTTCTCCTCAATGACATCCTGTGGCAAGGAGATGTGTCATGTTACCTAGACTTTCCTCCGGAGTATCAAGTATTATTGGACATTGCTGGGAGTGGGCTGGCTCTGTCGTCTGATCTGCCAGGGCAGCAACTGGGATATCAGGCAAGACGGGCCAGTGATGTGATCAAACACAGCAGGAGGCAGGATCCCAGACTCCATGGGCCAATAAGCTGATCCAGTGGTACAAGGGGGCGGGATACAGGACCGGATGGCCCAGTGGGCCTTGACGATGGACTTTTCATTTGTTTGGTCCTAACAGAAATTCATTTTTGATTTAAACATTCCAGGTTATAAATGCAGCAACAAACTGTTACCAGTACACAGTGTCCGGCCCAAAACTCCAGGTAACTACTGGGTCTGAACCCGTGGGGAAAGGCAAATTAATGAGACTATATTAACATTTTGTTTGTGATAATGGAGCAATAATATTATCTAATCTATCTATCTGTCTGTCTATTCTATCCCCATACACCCTGTATCATCTATCTATCTGTCTCTCTCTCACCAGACCTTCTGTAAAGGAGCAGACTCACCCCTGCGGCGCCTCCTGCTGCTCATTGGGAATTAACTCTTTTCCAGCTTGGAGCGCCCTCTGCAGGCCGGTGATCCGCCACAGCTCCAGCCCCCATGTTCCTCACAGACCCCAGTGCCCCTTTCTCTGGGGTTCTGCCCCCTGGCAGTACCCCCACACTCTGCCTCTGAGTTTCCCCTTCCTGGGGAACCCCCAACCCCACCTTGCCTCAGTCTGGGCTACTGCCAGTCATCACCAACCCCCGCTCCCTGGGACAGACTGCAGTGTAAAGGCCACTCATCATAGGCAAGGGGGTTCGGACCTGCTGCCTTCCAGTACCTCTATGAGCCTTGGACCAGGCCCTACAGCCTGGGGAGTTGGCAGTGTGGAGCACGCCCACTCAGCATGCTCCTTCCCCAGCACAGCACCACCCTCAGTACCCTGTCAGGAAGGCAGGCCCTGCTCTCTCCCAGCCTGGAGAGAGACTCCTTGGGCCTCTGGCTCCCAGCCTTTTGATACAGGCCAGTTGGGGCCTGATTGGGGCGTGGCCCAGCTGCGGCTGCTTCCCCAGTCAGCCATCCACAGCCACAGCCCTCTCCAGGGCTGCTTTTAACCCCTTCTATTTTAGGAGCAGGGTAGCCACCCCACTACACATCCCTTCTATCTAATCTATCTATCTATCTAACCCAGGGGTCGGCAACCTTTCAGAAGCGGTGTGCCGAGTCTTCATTTATTCCCTTTCATTTAAGGTTTTGCGTGCCAGTCATACATTTGAATGTTTTTTAGAAGGTCTCGCTCTATAAGTTTGTATATTATATAATTAAACTACTGTTGTATGTAAAGTAAACAAGGTCTTCAAAATGTTTAAGAAGCTTCATTTAAAATTAAATTAAAATGCTGATCTTAAGCCACCGGCCTGCTCAGCCCGCTGCCGGCCTGGGGTTCTGTTCACCTTGGCCGGCAGCAGGCTGAGCGGGGCCTGTGGCCAGGACCCCAGCTGGCAAGGGGCCGGCAGTCAGCCCCGGCCCTGCTCAGCCCACTGCTGGCCTGGGTTCGGCAGCGGGCTGAGCAGGGCCGGCGGCTGGGACCCGGCAGGCAGCAGTGTGTCATTAAAAATCGTCTCGTGTGTCGTCTTTGGCACGCGTGCCATAGGTTGCCGACCCCTGATCTAATCTATCTGTCTAACCCCATAAACCTGCTCTGTCTAATCTGTCTATCTATCGATCTGTCTATCCTCATACATCCCATCTATCTATCTAATCTGTCTATCTATCGATCTGTCTATCCTCATACATCCCATCTATCTATCTAATCTGTCTATGTACCTAATCTGCCCCAGAATTTAGTTAACACAGAGTTAGGGTTGCCCAGTGCTGTCTCACGCTCTTCCCAAATGTGGAGTGGCTAAACTTTTGCCTCTGGAAAGCAGGATACAAAAAGTGACGATTCATGCCCCTCAGGGCCCCATTAACTCTGCCCCATTGGAGCAGGCAGTAGCCACTGGGAATGGGTCAGTTTTGGGCTGGGTACCTTAATAAGCCGACATGAGCATTAGTTGTGTTGCATTCCGCAGACTGGAATTCCAGCGTTTGGCTGCATGCATTAGACCCCCACGACCATCCCTGGGGTACCCGGGCGCCTTACAAGCTGCAGAGTGAACAGGGGTGTCTTTTTCTCACCCCCTCCCCTCACCTGCAGGGCTATGCCATGGTGCCAATCTTAATTGGCTGCCCCCCGGGCAAGAGGCTGGCCTTTGACATCACCCGAACCCTGACGTACACCACCAAACAGAACAAGCGGTACTTTGACTGCACCCACAAGAACCCAGAATTGCCATGCTTCTCCTTTAACGATGGTAAGGAGAGGCAGATGAAGGTGTCCGCACAGGGGACCAGATTCTGGCTGAGGCCCAGAGACAGATCGAACGGGACCCTGCTTGTAAAACCCCACTTAGCTTGTCTGGCATGGACCCTAGCTGGACCCTTCTGCATCTGCACCAGCTGCTGGCTGTCACTGCTGGAGTCTGGGAGATTCAGGGGTGAGGTGGTGGGAGGGGATCCCGGCTAGATCCTGGCTCGATTCTGATCTGAGCCTCGATTCTTGGTTGTGATCCCAGGCCCCGACTCTGGATGTCCCGAGCTGCCCAGAAATCAGCCTCAGTTTGGCTGTTCCGGTGCCTTAGAGTTGTGGAGCTGGACTCGCATGTGGCCTGCTGATCTCTGTGTTCTCAGAGCCGTCCACGGAGCAAGGCCGCTGCAGCTTCCCCTTAGCCCAATGGTTCTCTTCCCCTTACTGGCCAGGATCCATCTGGGATCCCCCCCACTTCCCACCTAGCTGGATTCCCCCCTTCCATTCCCATCGAGCTGGGATCTAGTGAGAACTCACCCCCAGCCAGGATGTTGCTGGGATCCCCTTCCACTTAGCCTTATGGGCCGGGCAGGATGGTCTTGCCCATTTGATACTGGTTTCTGACCCCAGGCGGCGACCCCTGGGGGTGTCATGGTCTCTTTGGGGCAAAGTGCATGGTTAAAATTGTGAGCTTTGACGTTCTTCTTTTTCCCACAGTATTTTACCCCTTCTTCTTGATCCAAGACATGGTGACAGGGGACTCGGGACCTTTCATGGGCAGGTGAGGGATGGGCAAAGCCACCCCCTTGGCTTTAGCAAAACTCACCCAGCGCTGGGAGACCGGGTGGGTGAAGTCGTGTCTTTTATTGCTAGTGGAAGAGACGAGCTTTCGGGCTTGCACAGAGCTCTGCTTCAGGCCCCTTCAAAAGCTCCGGGTAAACTCCAAAGCACGTCTCTCTCACCAGCAGAAGTTGGGCCAGTAAAAGATAGCGGGCGACAAAGACCCAGTAGGAGTTACACTAAAGCTACTGGTCTCGCCCTTTGGGGTTGTAGCAAAGGCCTCGGGTGAGCGGGGTGAGGAGGGTTTCCCCCCAGCTGTTTGGGCCATGTGGCTAGGAGGACTTGGCCCCTGAGCGAGGGGGTTTCTAACTGCCGAGCCCATTGGGCTGCTCTTCACAGCAGCGTGTTCTTTGTTCCGATGGTAGCTACATTCTGAGGATCATTGGCGGAGGGCCGTACTCGGAGAGCAGGATCCGCGTCTACAGCCCGAGCGAAATCCTCGACTATAACACGAAAAACGGCAGGTAGGACACAGCTACCCTCGACGGAGGTCTCTAACATCATGGCTGGTGTGGGGAAAGGGACTAGGGAAGTGTTCTTTACCCCTTCACAGAATGCACGAAACAGGGGGGTCACCCAATGGAATGGCCAGGCAGCAGGTTTGTAACAAACTGAAGGAGGGTTTTCTTCACCTGACACACAGTAAACCTGTGGAACTTGTTGCCAGGCTCTGCACAGATCCTGACCGAGATGGGACCCTGCTGCCCCTTGCAGATGTTACTTCTCACACTTTGCTTCTCCTACCTTTCCAGGAGCTGGGGCTGCCTTGGCTGGCCTGGCTGGGTTGCCCTCTACTGCCTCCTTGGGTGGGGGATTGAACCGGAGCAGATGCAGGCTTATGAGAATATGGCTGTGTACCCCAGGGCCTCCTAGCGTGGCAAGGCTGATAAGGGTATGTGTATTAGCCAGGATCCCCCCTCTCACAGCTGGAGTTTTCCCCTTCCATCTAGCCAGGTTTCAGCAAATCTTCTGACTGGGGAAAAGAGTTTCACATCAGTCTTGTTCCAGATTTTTTCGAGTGGAAATGACTTTTTGTGGAGAATTCTTTTATAAACTTAGGCCCAAAAAAGGTTTCTTTAAAAAGGTTGAAATGGCCTTAAAATAGATGGATCTGTTACTCCGGACACTTTCTCTCCCTAGCACGCCGCAGAGTCTGATCTGGATGAGGGCTAATCGCACAAAACCTCCCCTTACTGATCCCGAAGGCTTCGATATCTTCTCCGAAACCGACGGTGGGATCAAGTAAGGAAATATCAGAGTGGGTACGCACCTTTCCAGCCCCTTCCCTGCCATTCTCCACCGGGGACTGAACTTGACTTGCTTGTTCTCTTTTCAATCACTCCCAGTGCGGTTTATTCCCTGTACATTATCATTATTCATCTGAAAGGTGCCACTGGGTAGAGCTTTGATCCAAAGACGATCACAGACCGCATTAAAGCCAGCATCTGTGCAAAGCACTCTCCCATGGGGTCAGTGACGGGAGCAATGAAGCCCCTTTGTGCAGTAGAGATAGCTACAAAGAAGGAAGGAGTACCCAAGGCAGAGCTCAGCTGTGTGGGAAGACAGGTTTGCCTGGTTTCCAGCCCAGGGCTAGGACAGAAGCCTCTGTGTTGGAGGATGGAGCCTGGGGAAGCAGCTGTGAGTGTGACCCTGGGAGGGAGCAGAGAGACAGGGTTTCTTGGGCACAGAGCCCACTGAAGGGGCAGACTTGGGAATTTCAGAACAAGAAACTGCCTGCTGCTGTTTGAGTCAGGACTTTGTGGGGGTCCATTGCCAATAAACCAGACATAGACCTGATTTGTATCACTGATAGCTCATCCTAACCGAAAAAGCCCTGCAAAGCCCCAAACATTGGTTACCTGCTTGGGCCGAAGGGGCGCCTGGAGGCTGGCACTCCGTTGCCCTGGGCGCTGTGCAAACCTGTAACCATAGAGACAGTCCCTGCCTCAAACAGCTGAAATGCTCCGCAGTGTGCTTGGGGAGGTGCTGGATTCATAGGGGATAAGAGTTGTAATCACCAACACTGAAGGCTTCCTGGCAGGCGGGCTATCCGGGGCCCATGCTCACGGCGTCTTTCCCCTCCTGTAGGTGGGTCTGCGAGCAGAATTCCCCCTGTTACGATGTGGTTCCCTTAGAGCTGACATCTCCGGATTACTTCTTTTTGGTGGAGGTGTCCAACAGGTGAGCCTCACGTGGCCCTTTAAAGCCAAGGGCATTCGGCACCGGTGTATGCTGGGTTGCCGACCCTGGCGTCTGTCGACAATAGCCCCTGGCTCTTCTGCAGATCCCATAGCGACTTGACCAAGGTCACCCAGCTCTCCTGAGTCCTAGTCCAGAGCTTGATCCACTAGGCCACACTATCCATCCCAGGCTCCGTCTCCTGGACCAGCACCTCATCTGGAACAAGTTGGAGCGGCCTCAGGGCTGCTCCAACTCACACTTTCTAGGGGACGTCGTGGGCAGTTCTGGCAACGATACGGGGCCTTGGAGTGGGTGGAAGTGGCCTCTTGAGATCACCTTTGCGCAAAGGGCTTCCTCAGCTGGCTTTTCCCCCAGTCCTCCCCAGCAGGCATGGCCAGACCACCCTCAGCTGCAGCTGTTCTCTGCTCCTTGGGGTCTTGGAACGTGGAGGATAAACTAGAGCAACCTCGAGGCTGCTCTGACTTACACTGCAGGGCAGGCCCCTGCACAGCCCCGTAATACAGAGAGCACAACAGGGGCTTAAACCCACCTTTGCCTCCTGCCCCAAGTCCAGGAATGGAGTAACCAAGAGTCAGGCCCCCTAGTCTAGTGTTAAATGTCCCCCCGCCGATCTCCCGCAGTGCTGTATCCAGAGCCTGACTCTGAGCCCCGGCCAGGAGTTTCTCTTTCCATGTCCTGGCCATCCCTGGCTTCTTAAGATCTCCTGCAAACCCATTTGCAAGCCACTGCTGCGGAGGCGGCACAAGGGACTCTGGGATGCCTACCCACACCGCCCCGCACGGAATGGGACGCAGCGGGTGGAGGCCGGCCTTGGGACGCCAGGCCGCTTGTCCCGGGGGTGGCGGCGCTCACCCGAGACAGCTGCGCGGCTTGAACAACAGCCGCCCTGGCGACGGGGCTGCCTATGCCCTGAGCCCCCAGGTCCCTCCCTGCAGGGCCGTGGACAACAGCACCTACTGTGACTATGACCTGGAGTTTGTGATCCACATTCATGGCTTGCGGCTCAGCCCCTCCCGGGCAATCACCCTGATGAAGGTACAGGGGGTGGGGACACAGAAGGGGACCTGGGCCCTGATCTTGCTCACTCCAGCCAGCAGGATTGTCACGCCCTCTCCAGGGACTGGTGTAGGGAGGCCAGCCAGCAGGTGGAGCATGGCTGGGGCTTTCCAGCCTGGGGGACCCCACTGGCCCTAGTGTCAGGGAGCGCAAAGGGGCACAACTGAGGAGGCGGCCCATAGCTTTGGCTGGCGATGGCTCGGGGCTGTGACAGCCTGTACGCACTCGTCACTGCAGAGGGGCTGCCTGGTATGACGACCGAAGCACAAGGTGGGAGAAACCTCATTGCCGGGCCACACTGGGAACAGAACTCAGGAGTCCTGACGCCCAGCGCCCCCACTCTACCCACTAGGCCCCACTCCTTTCCCAGAGCTGGGATAGAACCCGGGAGTCCTGACTCCCAGCACCCCTGCCCATGCGCCCTGCTGCTGTAGCCACTAGCCACTACTCTCCTCCCAGAGCTGGGGTAGAACCCAGGCCTACCTGCTAGCCCAAGCCACACTCCACCTCCTCCCCATTCTGTACACCCAGAGCTGGCCAGGTGCCAGCCGGATGAGTTTCCCCAGGCTCCCCACGCCAGCAGTTCAGAGACCGGCCCTGCGTTTTTCTCAAAGGAGCCGTAGTTCTCCATAGCCACAGACGGGGTAACGGTACGTCTCCCCCCTGCTTTTCCCCGGCAGATTTCCATGGCCATTCTCACCAGCATTGTCGTCTTGTACATCCTCCA
Source organism: Chelonia mydas (assembly GCF_015237465.2). NCBI lineage: Eukaryota > Metazoa > Chordata > Testudines > Cheloniidae > Chelonia > Chelonia mydas. The sequence continues at coordinate 2,552,354 of NC_051263.2, read as the reverse complement.
CCAAGTCCTGGGGCCCATGATTTGGGCTGGCTTCACCCGACTGATCCAAAGGATTGAAGAGGCCATTGCTGTTCGGACAGGTGAGCTATTGCCCCCTGCAGTTGGCATCTTAGGAGAACTCAGCTGATCCAGCTGCCCCCCGGCCATTGTTAGACTGTTAATGGGGACATCATGACAATCCCATGAGCTTTACAACACCCCCAGCCAGCTCACAGCCTGGTTCTAACCCACCCCCCAGCCAGCTCACAGCCCGGTTCTAACCCACCCCACAGCTAGCTCACAGCCTGGTTCTAACCCATCCCCCAGCTGGGCCAGCTAGTCCGTGGTGTAACCCACCCCCAGCTGGGCCAGCTAGTCCGGGTTCTAACCCACCCCCAGCTGGGCCAGCTAGTCCGGGTTCTAACCCACCCCCAGCTGGGCCAGCTAGTCCGGGTTCTAACCCACCCCCAGCTGGGCCAGCTAGTCCGGGTTCTAACCCACCTAGTCCGGGTTCTAACCCATCTCCAAGTGCAGGTCCGAGGTTTTTCTGTGTGGATGGGAGTGGTTCTGGCTAACCCCTGGGGAAGAGCCTGGGTTAGCTGTGCAGTGTAGATGGATGCCTACGCTGGGCCCCTGGTATGCTGGGGTGTGACAGCCCTGCTGGATTTCACAGGTGTCACTCCCTTCCCCTCCCTGCCCACCAGCTGTTCCAACTCTGCCTTGCTCTGTTCTTCTAGAGTCCAGCGTCGCCTTCTCCACCTCTTCCTCCAACCAAAGCCAGGAGGGCTCCCAACACATGCCCTCCTTGTAGACCAACATCAGCAGCAACGGCCACCTGTCCCGGAGCAGCATGGAAGAACTGGCCCCTCAGTGTCCTATCATCCCCATTGCGAGTCCGCGCCTGTATCCAAACCTGCCTTTCCTCTCCGCGGTCTCAGCAGCCTGAGAGACCCTACACCTTCCTCCCCTGCTCTCTGTGTCTGGCCAGGACCATTGTCACCGAGCTGGCATTGCTGGGCGGCTTTTCCTGGCTAAAGCAGAGGGGATCAGGGCTTTCCACAGCAGCCCTTGAGCAAACGATAGTCAATCAGAACTGTAAAGACCTGAACCCACGGGGCATTGGTCTAAACGCCTCAGCTAGGCTCAGGCCAGTGGAGAATGGCGGCCGGTATTCCATCAGCAGCCGGCCTTCCCCAGTTCAACTGGAACAAGAGCTCCATTTGACCGCCCATTTCACTGCCCCCGGCCTTATCCGGGATGGTACCTGAGCTCCAGGCAGCGAGTGGCAGGTCTGAGCAGGATCGGGAGCTAGCGGGACCTTTGGATACAGGAATTCCCATGTCGAAATCTCTCGCTTTGTTGAACGAATGAAAATCTTCCCGTCTCCTTCCGGTTCCTTTTGTATTTCCCACCCTTTAGCAGCAAGGCGAGGGGAGGCAGGTGGTTTCTGTGTCTGAATGCAGGAGCATTTGCGTAGCTGGTGCCTGCGCCGGGCTCCATGGGACTCTTGTCTTATTTTGGTTGTTCAATAAACTCTCTCGTTGTCTAGGATGTGATCCCGAGTGGGAAGTTGAATCTCTTGCTTCCCCCATAACTGGCGCCGACCGCTCCGGGGGCAGTGCTTTGCTCTGGGTTCTGATCTCCATGCTCCCTTATGGTCGAAGGGTCGGATCCCCAGCTGATGTAACTCAGCATCTCTCTGTTGGGGTCAGTGGGCGAGATCCCCAGCTAGCGTAAAGCAGTGTGGCTCATTGGACCTTCTTCTGATATTTACACCTGCCGTGGATGTGGCTGGGTGCCCGAGGAGCAATGCTGGGTGGGTAAATTCACCAGCCAAGCCGACATTTTTCCACCCAGACCTTTCTAGCTATGGGTAGGTTTCTTTCTCGGTAGGATACTGGGAGCCAGGACTCCTGGGTCCATCCCATGTCCTGCCACCAACTCACTGAGCTCACTCTTCGGGCGTGAGGGGCTTTGTGCTGCCCAGGATCCTGCCCTGACACAGGGAGAGTCCTAGGGTAGGGAGGCAACAAGCTGGCTCTATGCCACCCTTCCCCCTTCCGGGATGAGCATGCTGGGATGGGGCCCCATCTGGGATGCGATCCACAGCTGGCATAACTAAGAGCAGCCCTGAGGCTGCTGTAAGTTACACCCTGGTCTGGTACAGGGCCAACTTTGGGGGAGCAGAAAGGTGGTTTAAAACCACTCTCGCCCCCCACCATCTCCTTGGCTTCAAGAAGTGTAAATTCAGCCCACCTGGGGTTTATTAACACCTACCTTGCACATACCACTTTTCCTCAGTAGAGCCAGATTATTACACCCATTTTACAGATGGGGAAACTGAGGCACAGAAAGTGGCTGCAACCTGCCTGAGGTCGTCCAGCAGGCCAAGCCAGGAAGAGACACCCACTTTCCTGAGTCCCAGATGAGCCCGCGACCTGCTCGGTCACCCTGCCCTTCGCTGGGGAGGAAACAGCTGGCTGTATCTCTGCCACGGTGCTTTCACAGCAAGGATAAGAGGCAGCTCCCGTTGCAATGTCCTGCTGATAAACGCGCATCGCAGCCTCCTCTCCGTGCTGCCAGGATTATCTCCCCGCGGCAGCAGCCTAGCGTCGCTGGTGCGTTCCAGCCCTGACCCCAGAGACGCGGCTTTTCATTCAGCCGGCTCTGTCAGTCCCGGCCTCCTTTTGATCAGGACCTGCCATTTATCCTCCTCGTTGAGAGATAAAGGTAGCTGCTTTCAGCCCGGCGGCCGGAATCTTCTATTTCCGTGCTGGCTTTTCAGCTGTAGAAACTAAGAAGCCAGCAAGGTCTGAATTCCCACTGGAGGAAACAAAGGCAAGAGGACAAACAGAGCCCTGCAGACGGACTGTGAGCTCTGAACCACCCCTCCAGGGCCTCCCCTCCCGAAGTGCGTCACAGTCAGGACCCACCACTGAAACAGTCACGATGATGCAGCTGCCTCTGGGGCAGGACACGGCAGCTGTTTAAAACAGCCACGCCGCAAACCCCACGGGACAGCAAGTGGGGAAGGGTCGCGTCTCCAGTGGAAACTGGCAGGAGGGAATTCAGGGAGGCAGAAACGGAATTAGCCAAGCTGGGATGAGGCCAGGAGGGAAGGGTTAAGTGTTGCTTAGGGGTTAGAGGGCTGGGTAGTAGTTAGAGCAGGGCAGCTGGGAAGTAGGACGCCTGGGTTCTCTTTGAACTAGGGCAGATCCCTGGGCTAGACACGATTTACCTTGCTGGCTCTCTGTCACCCTACATCTTGCATCGCCACTGAGGCCACGGTCAAGTGGGTCTGGAAACGAGTGGAGAATGCTCCCTGGGTAACATTTTACTGGGGTGAATGGCTGGACTGGGTGCCGGAGAACGGAGAACCTGCCTCTGTGTTGCAAGTACAATCGGGACCTGGTCGCTCCCAGGGCCGGACACTGGGCTGGATGGTTTGTATGTTTCACATCCCCACTACAGGGCAAGTTACAACAGAGAAGGGGGTGCCTCTAGGCCGGGGGACAGTCCCGCTTTGCATCATGGGCCTGATCCCCTGGCTGCTGAAGTCACGAGCCATCTGGGCCCAATTGCCACCATAAATGCTCCAACATGTGCTATAAATAGGTGATTAGCGCTAATGTCCCTCGTTAGGGGTAATTAGCCCAGCCAGGGAAAGCGGGACAGAACTGTGTCCTTTTGTGGACTCCTGTGGGCTCCTTTGAAGGATGTTGAAGAATTGGCCTGGTTTAGCCAGGTAAGGCATTTCCGGCTTGTTACACTAAGGAAGCTGGGACTTCTGGATTCTCTGCCCAGCTCTGAAAGGGGAGTGGGCTCTAGTGGGGAGAATGGGGGGACTGGGAGTCTGGACTCCTGAGTTTTATTCCTCGCTTTGACACCAGACTCACAGGGTGATTTCTGGCTGGTGGCATCCCTACTCTGTCCCTGTTTCCCATCTTTAAAGTCCCCCCCCCTTCAAGTCCACTATTGGGCAAAAACACTGGATCCCAACCCCCCTGAAATGTAGGGGAATTTACAGGCTGGCTTTATGGCTTGTGCCCCACTGTAATTGACGACTCAGGGCTTGTCTGCATGAGGAACCTTACCGGCATAATTATACCACTATAGTTATAGACCGGTCTAACTCTTATTCCAGGCCGCGGGCCCTTTCCCAGTTTAGCTTCTGTTGCTTTACTGATATCCTGTCTCTTCTTCTCCTAGGTTAGTCCCATCTAAGTGGGGTTGGTTCTACAAGTCCTTCTCCTCCGTCCAGGCTGTCTCGATGCATTGCCTCAGAAACGCCGCCGCTGAGTTATACGGATATAATGATAGTGGTATTTTACTGCTGTAATTCAGTGTGGACAAGACCTTACTCAACGCTGGCAGGCTCTCAAATGAGGAGGTACCCCAGAGGTGGCTGCATTTGATCCCTGTGTAAACAGCTGCCAAGTTCCACCCCAGAGACAGCTGCAACTTAGTGCTGGGTGAAGGATCCCTGTATAACCAGCTGCCACATCCCACTGCAGAGGTGACTGCACCTCAGTGCTGAGTGAGGGACCTTGTATAAATAGCTGTTGTACGAGACTCCAAAGTCAGCCACGTCTCAGCATCAGGTGACGCGATCTGGGTGTAGAATTTTTGGGCTGAAAAACAACTATGTACGCGTTATGTGGATTATTTTAGGGATCAGAGTGCTGGAAAACTACATGAGATGTTTCTCCTATAGCCTTTTACTGGGAAGTCTGACACAAAGCCTCTATTAGAAGGCAAAAACCCACCCCACCAATCTCCAATTAGCCCAGATTCTTCTGTTTTCATCAGGGTTACAAGCCCCCTTTCTTTCAACCCAGCATCCTTCATTCTTTGCTAATTCCATGTGACACCCGTGGCAAAAAAAACTGCCTTAAAAACAGATGATTTTTCCTGCTTTAATTGGGGACACTTCTTTCCTTAATTCTCTTTAATTAAACAAATTGGCTCCGGCCTCTAGCAATTGCCCAGCTAACCTAGAAATGGGAGGCGAAAGGTTAATTGCGGCTAAAAATAGCTTTCTAGAAAGAACTTCACGGGGAGGAGCAAAAATCTAATAAATTCTTTCTTAACTTGTAGCGGGAAGGAGCCGGGAGGTGAGCACGAAGGGAAAATGCAAGTTTGGGAGCCCTCAGCACCTTCGCTTCATCGCGTCTTTCCCCTGTCTATCGGCAGAGTTCAATCCCGTTTCAGTGAGCGAGGGAAGTTGAGGAGATGAGGAGGTTTTTCAGATGCGCCGTCTTAGGCTTCGTGTTGGTGTAACGCTGGCAGGGGTGTGGTTACTTGACCAAGCACGTTCATCCCTGCACAGCCTCTCGTGTGATTTATTGAAGCAGTATCTCCTAGTGGGCAGAGCTGTAGGCCTCGGGGGATCCCTTCCATATCTGTAAAAAGGGGGCCGTGCTGGTGGGAAGCGCTCTCAAGGAGCGAGGGGAGGGTGTAGTTATACGGGTAGAGATTATTTCTCTGCCCAGATAGGAAGAATTTTTCCTAGTTCAGACAAAACCATCGGTGTCTTTGTTTACCTAAACCATGAGCGTCCGTTCAGGGAGCCCCCTTATTTGGTTTAAAAGCAGCGTGCTTGGCATTAGCAGGAGGCCATTCCTACGATCAACGTAAGCTAAACCAAAACATTTAGTCACGTCCATGCGAGAGGCTCGGCCCATTGGCCCAGCGCCACCTGCAAAGTATTCTTGGCAGAGGGCCCCTCGCTTGGCACTTAGGCCTAGATCCTCAAAGGGATTTAGCCACCTAACTCCCAGAGGTTTCAGTTAACCACCTGTTAGGATCCAGGCTTTTGTGTCCACATGGCATCCGGTTGCATTGGCAGAGGTGTTTTGCATGGGGGATTGGCATCTCCAGGGGAACGGGTGCAAGGGTGAAGGGGGAAATCAGTGCTGAGGACTGTGGAATGCTTGGCCCCCTCACTTGGTTTAAACCCAAATCTTCCCTTCGGGGCTCCCAGCGCACCCCATTGGCCGAGCCAGGCCCGGCTCCACTCCGCTCGACGGCTCTTCTCTGCCCACGTCCAAGCACCTCGTCCAGGACCAAAAGCCATTTTCCGCCTGCGCCCCTGCATCCCTCGTCCTCGCCTGGATCTTTGGGGGGCAAAGTAATGCTGACGTTGTCCCAGTAGAGGGCGGCACCAAACCACGGATAAGTACCATGCCCCTGTCCCTAGCTGTGACAGGGTTTGGGAACAGGAATCCCAGAGGAGGTGACCCCAGGAGAGAGCTGTGTGTCCTCAGCGCTCTTGTTCCAGAGCCTGCGCAGCAGGGTGAGAGACGGGGGTCCCTCCACCAAGCACCACCTGATGTCTTATCTATCCCGTGCCCGTACCATCGTCATGGGAAACCTTGACAAACAGCCAGGCCAAGCAGTCTGGGGAAGTGAGTAGATCACTGGCGTGGGGCGGGTCAGGACACCTGGGTCCAGTTCCTGGCTCTACTGGGTGACGTCGGGTAACGCATTTTCCCCGCTCTGTGCCTCAGTTTCGCCTCCCACCCTTTTAGATTCTCTTTGGGAAAGGGACTGTCTGTCCCTCTGTGCATGTGCAGCGCCTGGCACAGTGGGAGGCCCCCATCTCAGTTGGGGTCTGGGCAGCCCTGATCTCAATTGCGGTCTGTGTGTCACCCACCACAATTGGGCCCCGATTCTGGCTGGTACCTGTACGTGCTCTTATGATGATGACAAATCTCAGCATCTTCCTGGTTCTGTGCGATGGCTGAAATGGTGAAATTTTACATAGCCCAGTCAGAAGGTCAGGATATCATGTGTGGATGCGGTAACCAGGTAGGTAGCAGAAAATCACCTTGACTGGACTGTTGCTATGGTGCATGTCATGGCAACCACAGGAGATAGAACCCAGATCATCCTGCTCCGGAAGTGCAGGCTTTGTGCGAACGGAGGATCCTACGAAGGTAGCGGTATAGGGCATATGACACATGGCAGAGGACCTTTCATTCCAGCCAGCAGAGGGCAGTGAATCAAATTTCACTTGGACAGTGGCTACAGCTGGTTGAAACTTAAAAGAAAAAAAGGGGAACATTTTCAGACACATTTGTGCAAAATTCCCCCCTTGTCCCCATTTCCCGACTGTTAGAACAGGATGAAATCGGCTGAATTTTGAGAAACAGTCCCAATTTTGAATTTTTTTCTGAACTTTGGTGAAACTAAACAAAAATAAAAAAAATCCAAATTTGGACAGAGTTTAATTCTCCCTCCCTCTCCCGAATTTGGGGAATTTAAAAAAAAATCCTGAATTTGACAACATTTCAATTCCAATTTTTGGGTTTTGGCAAAATTTTTTAAAAAATCCAAATTTGGACAGAATTCCCAACACTCTTTTGGGGGGAAAACCAGAGATCAATTTTGTCAACACCCGCCCGCTGCTAATTGCCCTCTCCTCCGTGTCTTTTTGATCTGCCTTACTAACTGTACTTAACATCCATAGATCTCAAAGCACATTAAGAAAGGCCTATCCCCATTTGACAGATGGGAAAACTCAAGCACGGAAAGGGGTTTGCTCAAGGGCACCCAAGCAGGCCAGAGAGAGGAATAGAACCCCAGATCTCCTGAGTCCTAGACCAGTGCTGTATCCAGTAGGCAACGCTGCCTCTCTAATGAAAGCCTCATTTAGAGAGATTAGGTCAGATTAGAATTGTACTTCTGTGGGTTGGGAGCAGCCTTTGTGGTTTATGCAGAAAGATCCCTGCATTGATTTGTTTGCCTCTTATTGGAATCCTTCGCCAGCCCCACCCTGCTAATCTGAGTCTGCAAAGTCTGTTGGAAATGATTGTACCAGAGCCGCTGATTAAAGTCTCATTAAGCAGATTACTCTGTAATGCTCCGAGCTGCGGGGGTGGGAGGGAATGCACGGTGCTGCTTGGGGCACAGCGTCTCTGGGGACCAGATTAGAAAGCTGCTGCTAACACTTTCAAACCCGGGTGCTTAAAGGGGGCTGGGCTGAGCCGCAGGCAAGCGGGGTTCCATACGTGGGTGTCGGGGGCGATCCCAACCCCTGGAATGGCCCCCCGAAAGCCTGAGATTCTGAGACGCCCAGGAAATCCCTTTGCAAACGCTGTCTGGCGCGGGCTGTCTCTCTGGGTCTGTGCCGCAGCGGGGCAAGGTGGGGCCCTGATCTCAGCTGGCATGTCTACTGCCCTACAAACACTCATAACAGAGCTGTGGCCCGAGGTGGCTGGTGATTTTTTGGGGAGCCCCATTTGAGTGGCTTTAAAGGGGCCTGGCTTTCCGAGGGTGGGTGCTGGGCATTTTCTGAACCTCAGGCCACTTTAAGGCATTTCAAGTTGGCCTTCCCCCCCAAAAAGCGGAGGCACTCAGAATTGCTTGTCACTCTCGAAATAGGAGCCACAGGAGGTAAAGGTGAATCTCCAGAATCTGGGGAGCAGTAGAGGCGCTATGACACACAGGCAGGAGAGGTTCTGGTTGCGTCTGGTAGAAGCACAATTCACGATGGTGTTCAGCGCAAACTGGAGGGATTCGAGGCAGAGAAATAAAAGCCAAGGAAACCACAGGTATAATTCTTCAAAGATCTTTCAGAGAGAAGAGGCGGAACATGGCCCAGTGTCTTCTAACCACAGTGTTACTCCGGACTCTGAAAGGCACTGCTGTGAGATAATTAACTCTGCCTTCCTCTCTTCCCTCCTCGCTTTAAGCTTAGGGCATGAGCACTCAGACTGCAGTACTTGATGCAGTCGGGGAACTAAGTTCTTAGAACTGTGCTGTGATTTTCAGCTCGTGGGAATAAAACTATACCTTTTTAACAGGGAGGGTAACTAACCATTGGAGCAACTTACCACTGGCAGTTTTCAGACCAAGATCTGCTGTTGCTGAAACAGGAATTCTGCACCTCCTTCTGGACTTAAAATCTAAGCATCTGTGACTCACATCACAGTTCAAAGCAAACTCCCCTGCTCCCTCCTCTACCCAGAGACTTGCATAACAAAAATGAGTGCGTAGCATGTCTCCCAGAAACTGAGCACTTGCTCGCACATTGAGGGAATGCGCCTGAGAAGGCTGTGTGGAACCGCACCCCCTGGTGGTGCCTGTCATAAGAGCATAACCATTTCCCTTCCTTCCCAGGGCACCAAGCCTTTGGGACTGCTCTCCCTAGGGAGCTTTAGCAGGAGATCCAATCTGTGTCCCAAAACATGGATGCTGCTCCGCTTTCAGCGCTTCCGTCAGGATCTGTTCAGGGCAGAGCGGACACAGCTCCCCGCTGTCAGCTGGGATCCCCTCCCGGAGTAGGGAAGAGAACCCAGGAGTCCTGCCTGGGAATGAGGCTCCTACTCTTTCATGCTGGGGGCGTGGGAGGGAAAGGGCAAATGCTCCTCCATCTCTCAGGGGTGGTCAGCCCTGTGTAGCGCAAATCTGTACTGTTGTGATTCGGCGGGATTGGCCCCTGCAGGTGACTCCCTGGGCTGGCAAACCCCTCCTGCTATCTGATGATTTGAAGATCCTTACAGGGACCCTGGGGCGACACCCGTCAGGTCCCACGCTGGGTTTCTCTGCTCCATCTCCGCCAAGGCTCTTCAGGGTGACTGGCGATTTGGGGAGAACCCAACTAAGACGCTGCCCCTCTCGACTGGTCCTGTTAACTCCCACTCCCCACCCGCAGGGAGCCGTCGGCAGGCTGGCCGCAGACTGCAAGAAACTGCCTCACTGCGAGGTATAGGGCAAGCTGTGAGTTGGCCCGTAGCTCTGGGAGAGAGCGTTACCTAGCGGCTAGACCAAGGGCCTGGGAGTCAGGACTCCTGGGTTCTGTTCCCAGCACTGCCATTGGCCTATTGGGGGAACTTGGACTGGGCACGTCTCTTCTCTGTGCCTTGGTTTCCCCTTCCACCTTTGTTTACATTGGAAGCTCTTTGGGGTAGGGGCTCGCTCTCTCTCTGTGTCTGTGCAGCGCCTGGTACAATGGGGGGCCCTGATCTCAGTCGAGGTCTCTGCAGCACCTGGCACAACGGGGCCCTGATCTCAGTCGGGGTCTGGGCAGCGCCTGGTACAACGAGGCCCTGATCTCGGTCAGGGTCTGGGCAGCGCCTGGCCTGACGGGGCCCTGATCTCGGCCAGGGTCCATGCAGCGCCCGGCACAATGGGGGGGCCCTGATTTTGGTCCCTTGCCTTTTCCCTTCTCCCCCCGCGTCGGGGCTTGGTGGGTTTCCTCATTGGGTTCAGGGGCTGAGAAATGCACTGAAAACAGCTCCGCCGTTCACTGTTCCCCCCCCCGCCCCCTGCGATCTCTCCGCTTGGGTAGGGGCGTGTAGACCTGGGGGGAGAACACTCCCGACCTTCCAGCAATATTGAGGATTGTAGCCCCTGAGTTTGTTTTAAGGCTGGTTTCCGCCCACCACCCGTGAGCCGTTCTGGGGTGAAATTCAACACTGTTGGGCTCCAAAATCGCACCAAGCACTGACTGTGGGCATGAGGACTCCTGGGTTCTATCCCTGGCTCTGGGATGGGAGTGGGGTGTAGTGGTTAGTGTGAGGGGCTGGGAACCAGGACTCCTGGGTTTTCTGTACCCTGCTACAGGAGAGAAGTGAAGCTTAGTGGTTAGCACTCCCACCCTGACCTCTGATCTCAGCCCCCGGCCCTCATCCACCCGCTCCTGAAACGGCCGAGCTGACGGGGGGGCAGCCCCCGTGTTTAAACAGCCCCCGTGTTTAAAAGCCAGCCGTGGGGTGAGAGCTGCTTTGTCCCACTTCCCTTCCTCCTCGGATTTCAGCTGTCCCATCCCCACACACAAACACCGCCCCCCCTACCCCAGCTCCTTTTCTTGGGGTCAGCTCTTTTGTGTCTGCCTTTGTGCCCCTCCGATTCGTTCTGCCCCCAGCCCTGTGGGCGCCGATGCCCCCTCCCCCATTCACGGCTTCCCCTGGCATTGTGTTGATGCTGACAGGTGTATAATCGGATGATTAATGTAGCTTCATTAGCCTCTGACTGAACCAGAGGCGCCAGCCCAGCCCCTCCGCCCGAGCTAAGCCGCGCCTCTCCCCAGGAAGAGCGGGGGTCTTGGAGACCATGCCTGGTCCATCTGTTTCAGGCTTTTGTCCTCAGATGGGGGAGAGACGGGCCCGTCCCTCTAACTCCTGCCTTGCAGAACGCCAGCAGGGCTGGACAGAGACTGTGTGAACCTCGCCCAAGTATTTCTAGGGGCTGCGGACTCTCGGGAGCAGAGCACGGCTCTTGTGGGGTTTGGGGCTCTTCTTAAAGCCCCAGCTCCCGGAGTCATGGGAATCTGTGAGACTCTCAGCTTTCCTTTTATTATTATTTATTATTTTTAAAAAGTTTCTAGACCTCAGAGGTCTAGGGGTGCAGAGAATAGCCTGGAGGGCAGAGAATAGCCACAGATCAATGTGCTCCAGCCACACCCCCGATCCACTGTCTATGGGCCCGGGGGCGGGGGCGGAGACTAGCCACTGCACAGTGCTTTCCACTTTCCCGCTCCGTCTGCCCCCTTTGCCAGGGCAGGACAGAGATCAGGTCCCTTTCCCAGCCCCATGCCGTCCAGGGAGGCCCCTGCTGTGGGGCTCTTTGAGGAGCCGGAGCCCCGCAAAGGAGCCTGAGCGTGACGAAGGCCCCAGCCCGTGTGGCGAGAACACTCCGGGGCTGAAGTGCAGTAAAAACAGGACAACGTCCCCACCTGCTCTGGGAGAGGAAGGAGGCGTCTTCCAGGAAAACGCCGTGATGATGCTTTATTTATGGAGCGCGCCTCCCTGGGCACACGGCCCTTTGCGAGCCAGGACTCCTGGGTTCTATCCCCAGCTCTGGGAGGGGAATGGGGTCTAGTGGTTACAGCAGGCGGCCTGGGAGCCAGGACTCCTGGGTTCTATCCCCAGCTCTGGGAGGGGAATGGGGTCTAGTGGTTACAGCAGGGGACCTGGGAGCCAGGACTCCTGGGTTCTATGCATGGTTCTGGGAAGGGAGTGAGGGCTAGTGATTAGAGCTGGTAGCCAGGATGCCTGGGTTCTATCCATGGCTCTGGGAAGGGAGTGGGGTCTATCCCCTGCCTTCCTTTCATGGTTCCCCTGTTGCTGGGCTCAGACCTGGCTCCGAAGCAGGCCCATGCCTTCCCCTCCCTGCTCTCCGCCTTCATCCAACACAGCCACAATGTTGCTTAAAAACCAGCTGCTTGGAAAACACTCCCCCCCACCCCCGGGGCATCCCATCCCCCACCCCGACTACCTCTCCCCAGAGAACCCCCCCGCTTGACTGGCAAGCGTCAGACGATGATAAATGGCTTTATTATTGTAGTTGTTTCTGCGGCGCTCTCTGCTCCTCCTTCCCTTCTGCATGGCCCGAGTCCCCCGACACCTCATGCCTCTGCTTGGGCATCGGGCATCCATCATCGGCCCCCCCATCCCCCCCCCCGGCCTGATTGCCGAGCCGCCGGCCATGAATCACGGCCCCACAATGGGACGCGTATGCCCGATAAATTAATCCAGCCGCCAGCCGCCTCCTCGCTTATTATAAATCTACCTAGGCAGCGAAAGAGGGAGCGATTTGAGGGCCTTGGGCCTGTTAACTCAAAGTGTGTGTGAGTGTGTGTGTGTGTGTGTGAGTGTGACGCTGCCCCCTGCTGGAGGGGCTGAGCCCTGCCCTCTGTGTGTGTGTGTGTGTGTGTGTGTGTGTGTGTGATAATCTGTTTGGTCAAGGTATGTGATGCAGTGTGTTTGGTTGACGTATATGCGATTATGTGTGTGAAGGTTTGGCTGGCGTGTGATTGTGTGTGTTTCGCTGAGGGGTGTGTGTGATTGTGTGTGTGTGTGTCTGTGCATGTCAAAGTGTGACGAGTATTTGGTTCAGCTGGGGGGCTGTGAGTGTGCTTAACTGGATGTGTGTGACTGGGAGTGTTGTGCGTAGCCAGGGCGTGATGTGTATGTTAGTGTGTGATTGTTGGTGGGGGTAGAGGGGGCGGTGTGGCTGGATGTGATTCTGGGTCTGGGGGGCTGCGGATGTTGTTATAATTATTAATCATTAATAAACGATCCGTTGTTTTTATTTCTCTGACGGAGCCGCCGTGGGGACCGAATGAGGATCCGGGCCCCGATGCTCCAGGCCCGGCCCAAACCCCGGGACAGCCCCTGCCCCAGAACGTGCGGCAACACCAGGGCCAACAGGTGGATGGGACTGACAGACAGGGCTGGGAGACGGGCAGACGCTGCAGTGACCTGGGCGGAACTGAGCAAACGTGCGTTTGGGGGTGAGGTGTATTTGTGTGACTGTGTCTGTACGTGCGCGGGTGGGTGCGGGAGTGTTTGTGGGAGTCGAGAGACTTGTTTCCATTCCTGGCAATAGGAGGGGAGTGGGGTCTAGTGGTTAGAGTGGGGGCTGGGAGCCAGGACTGGGAGGGGAGTGGAGTCTAGTGATTAGAGCAGGATTTTAGGGGTCGGTATCCAAACGCACTGGGCCTGGAGCCGGTATTGGATCCCGCCTGGTGCCCTCTGCAGCAAGGGCAGGAGATGCAGAAGCCGGGCAGCGCTGGGCTGGTTCCATCAGTGAATGAAATATCGGGAGGGGGAACATCACAGGAAAGCAGGAGGAAATTAATCTGTAGTGCTGGCAGGAGCCGATTCCTCATCCCATGTCAGCTGCTTGATTTGGGAGAGTGGGTCGCGGCTCGGGAGGGAAGGTGCCTGGTGGGTAGCAGCTGGGGAGGGAAGGTGCCCGGCTGGCCTCCAGTGCTTGGCCCCAGCTCGCTCCTCCTGAGGAGCCGGGGTTAGGGAAATTCCTGGAGGCAGGGGACTGTTTAATCTCAGGGGGAGCGTGGCACTGCTCTGTGGCATTGGAAGGAGGCTGGAAGAAGAGGGACCATACGAACAGCCAGATTGGGTCAGATCAATGGTCCATATAGCTCACTGTCCTATCTTTGGCCTTGGCTGGTGCCAGCAGCTTCAGAGGGAATGAACAGAACAGGGCAGTTATCGAGTGATCCTTTCCCTGTCGTCCAGGCCCAGCTTCTGGCAGTCAGAAGTTTAAGGATGCCCAGAGCATGGGACTGCATCCCTCACCATCTTGGCTAATAGCCATTGATGGACCTGTCCTCCAGGAACGTGTCTAATTCTTTCTGGAACCCAGTTAGCCTCCACAACATCCCCTGGCAAGGAGTTCCATGGGCTGACTGAGCATTGGGGGAAGAAATACTTCCTCTTGTTTGTTATAAACCTGCTCTGTTCATTTCATCGGGTGACCCCTGGTCTGTGTGTGATGTGAAGGAGTAAATAACTCTTCTCTAGTCACTTTCTCCACACCAACCATGACTTTATAGACCTCTGTTGCATCCCTTCTTTTTCAATCTGAACAATCCCAGTCTTTATCATCTCTCCTCGTATCGAAACTGTTCCATCCCCCTGATCACTGGTGTTGCCCTTTTCTGTACTTTTCCCAATTCTAATATATCCTTTTTGAGATGGGGCGACCAGAGCTGCATGCAGGTGTGGACGTACCGTGGCTTTATACAGAGGCATTATGAGATTTACTGTCTTATTATCTACCCCTTTCCTAATGATTCCCAACATTGTGTTCGCGTTTTTGGCTGCCGCTGTACATTGAATGGATGTTTTCTGAGAACTATCCACAGTGACCCCAAGATCTCTTTCTTGAGTGGTAACAGCTAATTCAGACCCCATCATTTTATACGTAGAGCTGGGATTATGTTTCCCAATGTGCATTGCTTTGCCTTTATCAACACTGAATTTCATCTGCCATTTGTTGCTCAGTCACCCAGTTTTGCACGGTCCCTTTGTAACTGCGTTGGACGTAACTATCTTGAGTAGTTTTGTATCATCTGCAGATTTCCCCCCCTTCACTGGTCACCCCCTTGTCCAGACCATTCGTAAATATGTCGATCAGCACTGGGCCCAGTACAAATCTTTGGGTCCCCTACTATTTACCGGTCCTCATTGTGAAAACTGACTGTTTATTCCTACCCTTTGTTTCCTATCTTTCAACCAGTCCCTGATCCAGAAGCTTTTGGGTCGGTTAAGAGAAGTGAAGGGGTGAACAGAAATGTGATAACCAGGGGCTCTTTGATCTACCAGAGAAATGTGATAACCGGGGGCTCTTCGATCTAGCAGAGAAAGGTCAAACACGATCCAATGGCTAGAAGTTGAAGCTAGACAGGGTCAGTGTAAGGTGCACGTTTTTACTAGGTAATCCAGACTGGCTGTTTCTCTAAAAGATCCGTTCTAGTTCAAACAGGAATTAACGGAGGAAAGTCCCCACGGCTTAATCCACAGCCGGGGAGATTTAGGTGAGATATTAGCAAAACCTTTCTAACTCTCAGGGGAACAAAGCTCCGGGACAGGCTCCCAAGTGAGGCTGTGGGATCCCCGTCACTGGAGGTTTTTAAGAACAGGTTGGGAAAACCCATGAAGGCTGGTCTAGGGTTAGTTGGTCCTGCCTCAGCCTCTCGAGGTCCCTTCCAGCTGGACGTTTCTGTGATCCTCTGGCGGTGTTACACAGGAGAGCAGACTAGATGCTCATCGGGGTCTCTTGGACTCTAGGTTTCTAGGGCTGGGATGGAAGCAGAGTTTTGAGTTTTGAAACTGGTTTCTGGAACGAGGACACAAAAATTCGGGATTTCCCATCAAACGAAATTCCAGGCTCCAAACCGTTCGTTTGGGGGGAACCAAACATTTCACTCCCATGGGGACGTCTTTGAGTTGGCTGCAATAATATCAAAGAAGCGAAATCTCTCGGTGTAAAGTCAAAGGTTCTGTTCCAAAAGGTCAAAGCAGAACTTCCCAAGCTGGGAAGAGAACCCAGGAGTCCTGGTATCCAGCCCCTGCTCTATCCACTAGACCCCCACTCCCCTTCCAGAGTGAGGAATAGAACCCAGGAGTCCTGCCTCTGGAGGGAAATGGGGGTCTAGTAGCTGGAAGGGGCTGGGAGTCTGGACTTCTGGGTCCCATTCCCAGCTCAGGGACGGGGTGTAGCCATGGGGAAATGTCCTGCCACATCTGCTGAAGCAGACTTTGATCTGGAAGGTCCCTGTGGTGTCAGTGGCTGTCCTGTCAGCGCCCTGGAAAGCAATGCAAAACGGGGGCTCCCCACACCCCTCGTCAGCCTGCCTCTCCCCAGCCCCCTGCTCTGGTGCTTGAGGCCTGGACAACAGCCTAAAAGGCCAGCACCACTGGGCATATCCTTAATGAGGAACCCCCGGGCTTGACCCCTGTGCCAGGAAATTATCATGAAAGGAAGCGTCTGTCGCTTCCGCAGCTCAGCCCCCGGCCAGTGTCCCTTCCCGCAGCCCGTCTGGTTATTGCTCAGTTCCGCATCGCTTGACCCACAGGTCACCACCCTGTGGGCCAGGGACTGGACAGGACCCATCTACCTTGAAGGAGTCGATTGTGCCGAGTAGAACACGATCCAAAGGCTGGAAGTTGAAGCTAGCTGAATTCAGATTGGAAGGAAGGCGTAATTACGAGCAGTGGTGAGCTGGAGACGGTTGTTAAACTCAGAAGCCCTCTCAGAGCCGGTTGTTCCGCGAGGGAGAACCGGTTCTAACAGGGCTGCTAAACTGAACCGGCCCAAAGTGGCTCCTTCGGCACCGACTCCGCGGGTGCTCCAATCCTGGAGCACCCAAGGGGAAAATTTGGTGGGTGCAGAGCACCCACCGGCAGCTCCCCGCCCCACCCCCGGCCCCAGCTCACCTCCGCTCCGCCTCCGCCTCCTCCCCTGAACGCGCTGCCCCGCTCTGCTTCTCTGCCCCCCCCGGCTTCCCGCAAATCCGCTGTTGGCGCGGGAAGCCGGGGCGGGAGGGGGGCGGAGAAGCGGCGCGTTCAGGGGAGGAGGTGGAGCGGAGGTGGTCTGGGGCCGGCCGTGGGGCGGGGAGCTGCCGGTGGGGGCTCTGCACCCACCAAATTTTCCCCGCGGGTGCTCCAGCCCCGGAGCACCCATGGAGTTGGCACCTAAGCACTTTTGATGTGATCAGTGGGGGAGCGGCCACTCCCCCTGCTCCCCCCCCCAGCTACGCTCCCCCACCCCAGGAGCCAGAGGGACCTGCCGAATGCTTCCTGGGAGCTGCCCCGGGTAAGCACCACCGGGACTCCCCACCTCGCCCCCCGGCAGGTGCCTCTGGCTCTTAGGGGTGGGGTGGGCACCCACTACGGTGGCCCACGAGACCCTCCTGCTCGGTTCTGGGGGCAGTCAGGGGACAGGGGAGGGGGATAGATGGGGCAGGGGTCCTGGGGGGGCATCAATTAACGCAGGGGGGGGTTGGATGGGGCAGGAGTCCCGGGGGGCGGGGGTGGGCAACGACCCCCTCGTGGGGTGAGGAAGGGACACATTGTTAAGATTTTGGCAGCTCATCACTGATTACGAGTGAGGGTCATTAACCATTGGAAGAATTTACCCAGGGGTGTGGTGGATTCCCCGTCACTGGCAGTTTTGAAATCAAGATTGGGTAGGTTTTCTAGGAATCGTTTGGGGGAAGTTCTTGGGCCCGTGTCATACGGGAGGCCAGACTCCATGGTCACAGCAGGGCCGTCTGGCCTTGGAATGGATCGCTGGGCTCGGAAGGATTGGATTTGTATCGGTCAATGTCAATTACACACACAAACTGAGGGGGAAAAACATTTCCTCATAATAATTGAAATCAACAGCTAGGCAAGGGAGGAAAAAGGCTGCAATGTATTAGATTAAAATTCCAGTGATTTAGACCAGTGGTTCTCGACCAGGGGTACGCAGAGGTCTTCCAGGGGTCTTCTATTTGCCTAGTTTACAACGGGCTACATAAAAAGCCCTGGTGAAGTCAGTACCAACTAAAATGTCATACAGACAGTGACTTGTTTGCATGGCTCTATATACGAGACACAGAAATGTCAGTGCAATATTTATATTCCAATCGATTTATTTTCTAATTGTGTGGTAAAAAGGAGAACGTCAGCAATTTTCGGTAACAGTGCGGCGGTGACACTTTTGCATTATGAAGTCTGATTTTGTCAGCAAGTCGTTTTTAAGTGAGGTGAAACTTGGGGTAACGCCAGACAAATCAGCCTCCTGGAAGGGGAGCTCTGGAAAGGTTGAGAGCTACGGATTTCGACTTTTGATTTAGGCTGGTCACAAACAGACTCGCAAATCAGTAGTAAAAACAGGTACGATTTGTTGATTTAAGGATATTTACTTGGTACATTGTGACATGGGACGCTGACCAGTTGTGTTTTCGTGGGCTATAAAGCTTTAACTTTTTGAACCTCCACATCTGCTGTTATTAAATCATTGTCTCCCCCCACAATCATTTCCCACAACTGTGAATTTAAATCAATTTTTTAAAATGCTTAAACCCTGTAATTTTACACAGGGGTGAGAATTTAAATTAAATAAAAAGCTTAAAAATAAATATTGGTATCTGTCCAAATGATAAAAGAATAAAAATTGAATTCTGCCAAGCCCAGCTGTCGGGAGGGGGTTGTTGATTTCTGCTCTGGGGGGAGCTCAGACAGACAGGTATGCATAGGGAGGCAGAGTGGTTAGCGAAGTGGCCTAACGCACAGGAGTTTTGGGCTCTAGTCTTCGTTCTGCCTGCTGCGTGACCTCTGACAAGCTGTGGCCAACAAGACCAGTCTCCTGCACCAAGCGCTTTGAGATCCACGGAAATACTTAAGGAGATTTGGTTCTCGCTGCAGGACATTGTTTTCCCGGCCCTGGGCTCATCCAGAGGAGAAGAACAAAAACAATAAAATGGTTTTGAAAGACCTGAGCTAGGAGGAAAGGTTTAAAAAAAAGGGGGGGGGCCCATTTAGTCTGGGTGAGGGGGAACCTGAGAACGGTTGTCAAATCTGTTCAGGGAGGGTACAAAGAGGACGGTGATCAACTGTTCTCCCTGTCCAGGACAAAAAGGGACAGGCTTAATCAGCAGCAAGGGAGATCTAGGTTGGATATTAGGACAAACTCTAAGGACAGTTAAGCTCTGGGACAGGTGTCCCAGGGAGGTTGTGGAGTCCCCGTCACTGGAGGATTTAAGACCAGGTTGGGCAAACCCCTGTCCGGGTCTGGTCTACAGTTACTTGGTCCTGGGCTCAGCGCAGGGGGCTGGATGTGATGCCTCTCGAGGGCCCTTCCAGCTGGACATTTCTGAGGCTCTTCTTAAAACGCCAGCCCTGAACGCAGCATTGCAGCCTCGGTTAAACCCACGCACAAATCGCGGCAGGACTGAGGTCCTAGACTGCATGGTGCAGCTTCCTTCCTGAGGCTCTGGGTCTAAGTTCGTTGCCAGGAGCCTTGATTGGGTTCACGAATACACGTGCCAATTAATAATAACGACTTGGCCTAATGCGTGTGAGATCCACCGAGGAAAAGTGCTCGACGTAGACACACACACACACACACACACACACACACTCACACACACACACAAAACCGCTTTTTTGGGATTTGTTTTTTATATCATAAAAAACAGATCAAACCAAACCCTTCCCCCCCCCCAAAAAAAACCCCAAACCAGGAAAAAAAATGTACAAGTTAATTTACTTCCCCGTTCTGCGCGTCAATAATAATTAATTCATTCATAATTAAAAAACCAACCAAACCAAAACACCCGACGGATTCGGTGGCCCCGAAAGACTCCGGAGCTTAGCGACGGCGGTGGAGAGGGGTGAAAATCTGAACAGAGAGGCTGTTTCTTTCTGTTGGGGGAGTGGGGCGGGGGTGCGTGCGTGCGTGGAGGGAAATAAGAAACCAGCCCCAAAGTAACACAAAAGAGCCCCGAATCCTTCTCTGAAATGCGACCGAGCAGCTCCTTGGCAGGCAGCCGGGCGGGTCAGGTTCACGTTCTGTTAAGTGCCCGAGTCTGGCTTCTCCGTCGGCCTCTCGGAGCCTCGCGACGCTCGACGGCCCGGCTTCGTGTCCTCCCGAGCGCGGCCCGCTCTGTCCGCCCGGACGAGGGGTTCCTGGGGGGATGGCGGGAGAGGGGGGCGGATCCGTGGGGGGCAGGGAGGGACGGGGATGGCAGCAGGGGTCTCTGTGTCCATGGTCGCCCCGCTCTGGGGCGGCCTCCCCCCGACTCTGGGGTGTCGGGGCGGGCGTCGCGGGCTGCTGCCTGGGGGCATGAGGGGGTGGGGGGAGGAGGGGCCATGGCACGGGCTGGCGGGAAGAGGGGAGGGGGAGGGTATGGGGAGAGGGGGTGCCTGTACCCTGGCTGCTGCGTGAGTTCTGTGCCCGTGGGCCCGGTAGGATAATGGCCCGGCAGGGCCCGGCATATCCTGGAAACCTGGAAGAGACGGGGAAAGGGGCGGGGGGGGCAGATTAGTGCTATACAGGGGGCGGGGGAGGCTTGGAGAGGGGGAATGGGGTGGGGAAGGCAGGTCGGGGGATGGGCAGGTCGGAACGGGATGCGGGAGGGGAGACGGGCAAAGGGGATGAAGGCAGGAGGTTGGTCCGGGGAGGGATGGGGCTAGCTCACAATTGCCCCCCCCCTCAGACCCAGCCTGGCTCACGCTACCCCCCCCCCCCGCCCCATGACTGCTGGGCGATTCTACTTGGCCCACCCCCCCGCCCCCCAGTGCTGACCCCAGGTGGGATCAGTCCAGGACCCAGTAGATGCGAGGGGTGAAACGAGAAAAGCCAGGGGCAGACCCCTCTCCTGCAGAGACCTACGTCGCCTCCCCCCCCGGCCCCCCCCCGGCCCCATACTCACATCCCCCAGCGTCGGCGTCCGCAGGACAGCTCACATGTAATGCCACTGGCCCTCCATTCCCATGGCGATGCCCATACTGCCCATCGGACCTGGGGGGCGGGGGGGGGAGGAGAGCTGAGACCCCACCCACAGCCTCAGAGCCCTAGATCCCGGAGTCGGACGGGACCCCCCCGGCCGGCCGGCCTGGCTCACCCAAGCCGAACAGCCTCCCGCCCCCGTCGCTCCCGCCTCCAGCCCATATCTGACGGGGGAGCGAGACCAAACCTTTCCGCAGCGCAGTTTAAAGGCTTCCCCCTGGGTCTGATGCAGCATGGAAGGGGGGGGGCATAAAACGGCACGCACCGTGCCAGCCCCTGCCCCAGCCCTCCCCCATGGCGCAGGTTCACCCGGCCGGGACAGCAGCCAGGAGCACCAGCTGTTTAGTGGGGGTGGGCTCCTGTCTGAGACCGGCCCACCTCATTCCACCTCTGGTGACTGTATCTCGAGGGACATCGAGCCGTACTGGGGCCTGGCTGGACGTCTTCCTCAGCGAAAAGGGGGTCCCCCCCTGCTTTCCCCCCAATCGAAACACGGCTTTTTCCGACAGATACAAAACACACTCAGGGGGGTGGGGGTCGGGGGGGGGGAATTGCTGGAATGGGGGAGATTTTTCCCCCCTCCCCCCAGAGACAAACCAGCCGTTTGGTCTTCGATTCCAATAGAAACCGAAAAAAATTTGGAGGGAGAATTTAAAACCCTTCCCCCCCCGCCCAAAAAATTTCACACTGAATCGAAGAGGAATTCGTCCTTGCAATGAAGAATAGGAACCGGTGTGGGGCGAGGGGAAGGGGGGGGCCCCGATATATATTTTTTATGGCTGGACACATTTCCGGAGGAAAGTATATGTCCCGTTTTTTCGGTCCCACCCCCTGGCGCCCCCCAGGACTCCGGTTCCCCCCACTGTCGCCAGGGGAGGGAGGAATGAAACTGGACTGGACGGAGGAGACCGGCAAGTTGGGGGGGGGCTCCCCGCCAGCTAGTCCAGCCCCGCCCCGCTCCAGCCTTACCTGGGGGGCGGATGGCCATGTGCTGTTGCCCGTCCATGACGTACCCGCCGATGGGCTGCGTGTCGGGGCTGTAGGGCGCCCCCTGACCTGCGCCCAAGAGAGGGAGGAAAGGTCACGGTGGAGATCGGGGGGCACTTTCAAAGTGTGGGTGGGGGGCATTGTGGGCTCTGCAGAGTGGGGCGCACGAGCCCCGCCCCTCTGGGGGCAGGACACAAGCCCGGGGGTGGGGGGGGCATGCCACCCCCTCCTCTGTCGGGCAGCAGGGCGCTCGGTCCCCGTGGCCTTGTCCAGGTCTGGGAGGCAGAGGGTTTCGCGGGCTCCCCGCCTGCCGTGCCCCCGCGCCCCCCCCAGAGCCCCGCCAGCTGGGCCTCACCTGTGCGGTTGGACTGGTCGATCATCGGCTGGACGATGCGCCTCCGGGCGTTAATAAACCTGCACCGGGCGGGACAGACAGACAGAGGGTGAGTCCCGGAGCGGCTGGGGCTGGGGGGAGAAGGACACAGCCCGGAGACCCAGGGACCTCAGGTGCAAGGGGAGGGTGGAGGTCACAGCCCCCCCACCCGCACCGGGGGTTTTGTCTCCCGGGGTTGTTGCAGCGTGTCTGTCTGGGGAGGGGACCACAACAGCCTCCTCGGGGGCATGTGCCCCCCATTGGGTGCCAAATAGGCCTGACAGGGGACCAGTCCCCCCCTGCCCACTCTATTGCCCCCCCCAACCACCACCCCACAGCCAGGGATCGAACCCAGGAGTCCTGGCTCCCAGCTCCCCTGCTCTAATCACTAGACCCCACTCCCCTTCCAGAGCTGGGGATAGAACCCAGGCGTCCTAGAGACACCCCCCCCCATTCTAACCCTGAGTCCACCATGTTCCCCAGAACCCCCCACCCCACAGTGTTCCTCACAGGGCCCGGGGTCTGCGCGAGGGGAAAGGGGCCCCCAGCCCCTGCTTCTGGGGGGAGGTCTTACTCTGATCATGGGTGTGTGGGGGGTGCCAGGGTGTGGGGGAGGGGAAGGCAGGAGGCCCATGGGTGGGTGTGTGGGGCATGGGGGGAAGAGATGAGAGGGGTGGGGAAGTGAAGGGCATGGGTGGGGGCTGCAAGGTGGGCGATTCCAGGGGCATGGTGGGTTGCAAGGAGGGTCAGTGGAATGGGGGTGTGAGGGGGGAAGGGGGAGAAGCCAGGGGCAGGGGTGTTGCGAGGGGGGAGGGGGAAATGCCAGAGGCAGAGGGGGTTGCGAGGGGAGAGATGCCAGAAGTGGGGGGGTGGGTTGTGAGAGGGGATGGGATAATGCCAGGGGCAGGGGTTGTGAGGGGGAGGGGGAGATGCCAGAGGCAGGGGGGTTTGCGAGGGGCCAGGGGGAGATGTCAGAGGAGGGGGGTTGTGAGGGGGAGATGCTGGGGGGGGCTGCGAGGGGGGAGGGGGAGATGCCGTGGTTGGGGAGTTGGGAGGGGGATGGGGAGATGCTGGGACGCGGGGGGGGGGGTTGTGAGGGGGAAGCGGGAGATGCTGGGATGGGGGGTTCAAGGGGGGAGGGGGAGATGCCAGAGGCGGGGGGGGTTGCGAGGGGGAGATGCTGGGATGGGGGGGTTATCATGAGGGGTGCAAAGGGGGAGGGGACGTGCAGGGGAGTGGGGTGGGGTCACGAGGAATGGTGGTGGGGGTGGGCTGAGGGGCATGGAGGGACGGTAAGAGGGGGTGCAGGTGGGATCACCCCATCCCCCCAGGGTAGCTTCCGGGCCAACCTTACCAGTTATTGACCTGCAGGATGGTGAGCCCCGTGTCCTGTGCCAGCTGCTTCTTCTGCTCCTCCGAGGGGTACGGGTGCTGCAGACCAGAGCAGAGAGCAGCGTGACCCCAGGGGCAGCCCTGGCCACGCGATGCCCCGGCCAGAGGAGGATCTCAAAGCCCTTGGCCGGGGGGCACCAGGCCCTGCGAGCCGCCTGGTGACAGGGACACTTTAATCCCATTATAAAGATGGGGAAACTGAGTCACAAAGAGGGTAAGTGGCTTGGGTGAAGCTAGTGCCAGAGACAAGGAGAGAACCCAAGAGTCCTGGCTCCCAGCCCACCTTCCCCTCCCACAGCAGGAAATTGAACCCAGGAGTCCTGATTTCGAGCCTTCCTCCTACACCATCCCCTGAGCAGGGGATAGAACCCAGAGTCCTGGCTCCCACTCCCCAGTTCCAACCACTAGACCCCACTTCCCAGAGTTGGAAATGGAACCCAGGAGTCCTGAGTTCTCTACCTCATAAGAAAAGGTGGTCAATATTTGTCAAGTGCTTTGAGACCCTAGGATGAAGTAAAAACATAATTAACACTAATTATTATCATTCCCTACACAAAATGCCCAGTATTCCCTGCCACGGATGCTGCCAGCCCTGGGGCCTCGGATCTACAGTGAACAGGTTTAAAACTTCCCTCTAGTAGTTAGAGATGTGGGTTAGAGCAGGGGGTTGTGAGCCAGGATTCCTGGGTTCTATTCCCAGCTCTGGGATCCTTCCCGCCCTCAGCCTCCCCCTTCCTCAGCTTCCAGCCAGATGGCCTGGCTCAGAAACCTCGTCCTCCCATCCCGCGGGGCAGCAAAGGTCCTGCCGATCAAAGGCCAGGCAGCCTCGTGCTTTCCCTGCCAGGCCCCAATGATGGATGAGGCGGCACCGTTCTGTGGGTCACCCCGAGACCTCTGCCGAGCCCCCCCGGCCCTGACAGCGCGGTGACAGATGACAGGCGGCCTTCCCTGGCTGCCCAGGTCACCGCAAGCTGGGCAGTTGCTAGGAGGCAAATTCAGAGCTCCCAGGGGAGATTTGATGCCTCCAAAAAATAGGTTAGACTCCCAGGCATCACAGACGAGGAGGGATCTGGGCCAGGTCCGTTGGGTACCAGGATCTGGGCCAGCTGAGGTTCAGTTTGGGCTAGGTAGGGTCCATTTGGGGCTGGGGGCCACTGGGGGCCAGGGTGTGGCCAGGTTAATTTGGTATCAGGGTCTGGCCCAAGCAGGGATCATTCATTCAATGGTGACATTTACAACTGTGACATTTGCTCTTTGTGGTGGTTACATGCATCATGTCCCCCCTTCAGTGTTTGGTCCACAGAGGGTAAGAGCCTTCTACTGCTACTGGCTGATGGAGTCGCCCCCTCAGCTCAAGGCCTGAGATTCTGGCACTTGGGGAGCAGGGTCCAAGCCCAGCTATGACAGGCTGAATGGGCTAATTCTGTCAGCAGTGCGGGCTAGTGGACGGAGCAATGAACTGGGACTCGGGAGAGTACGGTTCTAGGCCTGGCTATTTGCTATCCTATAATAGCTGGCTATCAAATCCTAGAATAAACCCAGGGGTCCTGACCCCTGCTGCTCTAACCACTAGACCCCACTCCCCTCCCAGAGCCAGGGAGAGAACCCAGGAGTCCTGGCTCCCAGCCCCCTCGCTCTAACCACTAGACCCCACTCCCCTCCCAGAGCCAGGGAGAGAACCCAGGAGTCCTGGCTCCCAGCCTCCTTCCCTATTCTACACCCTTCCCAAAATTCAACTTTGACCAGCCCAGTTAGTGCATGGCACAATTTATGCCAACTTCCCGCTCCACCGGAAGGCTCCCCATGAAGAGTCTCCAGTTTCAGAAATGGGGGGCTGGGTGGGGGGACAGGCCCACTGGGGGGGTCACCCCCTATCCCACCAGGCTGGGAAAAGCCTCTGCTAAGCAGAGCCCTCTGGGGTGGCAGCACCAGCCAGTGGGTTTGGGGTAATTGACCAGAATTGATTACCCTTTCCCAGTCCCTAATAGGTTTATGGTGTCGTCAATTAGTGACTAATTGGTCAGCGCTCATTAACTCGGCTTTGTTTAACTAACCAGGGAGAGACGGGTGCCGCAGCTCCCCTAACTGCTCGGTGGCACAGCGGCGAAATGGCAACGCAGCAGCCTGCCCGCTCGGGGGCCGGGCCGTTCACCAGCTCTCTGAGCTGTAACCGGCACCGGGGGCCGGGACCGGCCTGGGGTCCCACAGCTCCGGTGAGTGTAGGTGGGACCTTTCCCCGTGGTGGGGGGCACTTTGCACGCTCACTGCAGGCCTGGTTCTCTTATGCCAGTGCCCCTCTGGGCTCCCCACCCAGAGCTAGGAATAGAACCCAGGAGTCCTGGCTCCCAGCCCTCCCCTGCTCTGACCACTAGACCCCACTCCCCTCCCAGAGCTAGGAATAGAACCCAGGAGTCCTGGCTCCCAGCCCTCCCCTGCTCTGACCACTAGACCCCACTCCCCTCCCAGAGCTGGGGATAGAACCCAGGAGTCCTGGCTCCCATCTCCTTCTGCTCTAACCACTAGACCCCACTCTCCTCCCAGAGCTGGGTATAGAACCCAGGAGTCCTGGCTCCCAGCCGTCCCCTGCTCTGACCACTAGACCCCCCTCCCCTCCCAGAGCTAGAGCTAGAACCCAGGAGTCCTGGCTCCCAGGCTCTAACCATTACACTCCAGTCCAACCCCATGGCTTCTGTCTCACTCACTTCCCCTCCTTACGTCTCTGGCACCTGGCCTTGCCCTGCCCCCTTCTCGTCACTCACCGACAGGTGCTGGAACAGCCAGGCCCGCATGATGTTGGTGGCTACTTTGGGGAAGATCCCCCGCTTCTTGTTGCGTTTTTTGTCTCGGTCCAGGTCGTCGTCATCCCCAGTGCTGGGGGAGGCCACGCTGTTATCCAGGCAGTCCCCTGGAAGGAAGGCACCCTGAGTGTCCCGGAGCAGGACTTGAACCAGGGACCGGTTCTACCGAGGCACCTGCCCCTTGCGGCTTGAGCTAAAGAAGAGCTCTCGGCCCCTTCCCTGGCGTTGACTCGTAAACGCGGTTGAGCCACCAGGGGGTGACAAAGAGCCACAGCAGGGGGCACACGGCCCCCTAGGGGCGAGAATGAGAAGTGCAGACTCTTGGCTGTTCTCCGCCCTTGCTTCACGTCTCCTTCTCCTGCACCTTGGGCAAGCGTCTTCACCAGAGCGCAAAATCCCAGGGCCCGTCCCCTCTTGCACCAGGCCCTGCTCTCCCCCCAGAGCTGGGGACGGAACCCAGGGGTCCTGGCTCCCAATCGTCCTCCACGCTTACTTTAACCACTAGACCCCACTCCCCTCCCAGAGCCAGAACCCAGGAATCCTGGCTCCCAGACTCCCCTACTCCAACCCGCTGCCCCCCACTCCCCCACCAGTGGCTGATGCTGGATCCCTGCCCCACTGCAGCCTGGGCCGAGCCTCACCAGCCTTGGGAATTTGGGGCTTTTCCTTGGTTCCTTGCAGTGCTGGGCCCAGAACGAGGCTATTTCGGATCAGACAGACTCTAGTTTCCTCTCAGCCCCAGCCCCGGGACGGGGACTTGAGTGACTCCAGAGTGGTGGTTGGGGAGAGCTCAGGTGTGTTTTGCACCTGGGCCCAGATCCTCAGAGGTGTAGGGCAGCTAAGCACCAGCACACCGTGAGGATGGGGCCTTAGAAGCTACAGGGGTGGGGTGGGGTGTGGCCGGGTAACGGATGGACAGACAGAAGGGTATGATGGGCGGACGACTGCATCCCTTCCCCGTAGGTCTCCTAGGCCCCCTGCCCTGCGAGCATCTTTCGGTGAACTCCTGCCTGGGGCAGGATTCGAATCCGCGACGTTAAGGGCTGGCGGGGGAAGTGGTTCCCTTTGAGAAACAAACCTTCCCCGCAGCTGAGGTGAAATGAAACAGAACTCGGGTCTGCTCGCTGGCCGGGTCTGGGTTGCTGTTAATAGCACAAGGGGGTGTGTGTGGGTGGGTGTGTGTGTGTGTGTGTGTGTGTGTCACTGCCACCTCCTGGATGGAACGGGAATTGCACTCCTGTGTGTCCTAGACCCCCTACCCTGCTCTCAGCTGCTGGGGGTTCTCCTTTGGCTCAGGGTGCGAGACACAGCAGATTGTGGGTTCAACCCCCCCCACCCCGCCCCCGAAAGGTTCTGACGGCTGCTTTCGTTCCCTGCTCTCTTCTCCCCCCAGCCCCGACACGCTGCTCTCCCCCAGCAGTGCCGCAGCCTCCTCCGGGCCTCGGCCCTGATCCTTCGTCCTCTCTCGGGCACGCGGGCACCTGCTAGCACCGTTTGCAACCCGCTCCCCCGCCCCCCGCCCAGAGAAACATAAATCCCCCCCCTCCAGCTGCTGATCTTTCATATCCTCCGGCTAAAAGGCAGCTTAAAAGTCTCGCCTGAAGCGCCGGTAAATTATGCATCAGAGAAGGTGCTGCGGGGGCTGGGTTCTCCCTCGCCCCCCCCCCCCCCCCCCCCCCCGCAGCCGATGGATTTTCAGAGCTGGGAAATCCCAGAGAACAAAGGGAACAGCAGGAACAAAAGGGCTGGGGTGGAGGGGGGGGTTTCGGGGAGGGGGGAGGGGGGTTAAGTGGGTCGTAAGAGGTTTGGGGGGGAAGGAACAATGTGGGGGGAAGGGGAGTGGGGTGCAGGGATGAGCCGGGTTGGGGCAGGGGCGTCAGGAGCAGGGAAGTGGGTGGGGGAGGGGAGTGCGGAGGGGGGGGTTGGGAGCAGGGAGGGGGTGGGGAAGGGGAGTGGGGTGCAGGGAGGTGCTGGGGTGGGGGAGGGGAGCTAGGAGAAGAGGGGGAGGGGCCTTGGGAGCAGGGCGGGCCCTGGGGTGCACCAGCTCTGAACCGCAGTTTGGGACAGGAAGTGATGGTGACCCCCTTGGAGCTGCCAGGTCAATTCAGGGCCCAGCACCATCCACCGCAGGACAAGCAGAGTCAGCACGTCCCTGCGGTGCAGCGCCCCCTAGCGCCACACTGGGGCAATGGGGCCAGCCCTGGCTGCCAGGGGAGAGCGCCCTCTGCTGCCCCCCGCCCCACTCCCTGCCCCACAGCGCCCCCTAGTGCCGCCCTGGGGCCAGCCCTGCCTGCCAGGGGAGAATGCCCCCTGCTGCCCCCCCGCCCCACTCCCTGCCCCACAGCGCCCCCTAGTGCCACCCTGGGGCCAGCCCCGCCTGCCAGGGGAGAGCGCCCCCTGCTGAGCCCCCCGCCCCACTCCCTGCCCCACAGAGCCCCCTAGTGCCGCCATGGGGCCAGCCCCGGCTGCCAGGGGAGAGCGCCCCCTGCTGATCCTCCTGCCGCACTCCCTGCCCCACAGCGCCCCCTGGTGCCGCCCTGGGACCAGCCCCGCCTGACTGGGGAGAGCGCCCCCTGCTGAGCCCCCCGCCCCGCCCCCTGCAGCGTAGCATAGTCGTCCCCCCCCCCCGCCCCCGGCCGCATTGTGTGGCTCTATAAATGATTCACAGCCCACTTGTCCATGTTGTACGGATGCACAGAGTGTGTGGACGTGTGTATGGTATGGGCAGCACACACACGCACACGTGTGGATGCACAAGGCCCGTCTAGTGCTGCATGGTGCGGGTGCGTGCATTATGGAGATGCACAGCGGACGTCTGTGTGTGTGTTGTGTGGCTGCACAGGGCGTACGTGTTGCACAGATGCGAGGTGTATGCATGTGCGTGTTGTGTGGCTGAACGGTGCACGTGGCCGTGTGGTGCACGCGTGTGTACATTGTGAGGTTGCACGGGGGGGTGCACCGTGCACGCGTGTATATGTTCTGAGGTTGCACGGGGGGGATGCACCGTGCATGCGTGTGTATGTTGTGAGGTTGCACGGGGGATGCACCGTGCATGTGTGTGTATGTTGTGAGGTTGCACGGGGGGGCGCACCGTGCACGCGTGTGTATGTTGTGAGGTTGCACGGGGGGGATGCACCGTGCACGCGTGTGTATGTTGTGAGCTTGCACGGGGGGGATGCACCGTGCACGCGTGTGTACGTTCTGAGGTTGCATGGGGGAGTGCACCGTGCACACGTGTGTATGTTGTGAGGTTGCACGGGGGGGTGCACCGTGCACACGTGTGTATGTTGTGAGGTTGCACGGGGGGGTGCACCGTGCACGCGTGTGTATGTTCTGAGGTTGCACGGGGGGGTGCACCGTGCACGCGTGTATATGTTCTGAGGTTGCACGGGGGGGTGCCCCGTGCACACGTGTGTATGTTGTGAGGTTGCACGGGGGGATGCACCGTGCACGCGTGTGTACGTTCTGAGGTTGCATGGGGGGAGTGCACCGTGCACACGTGTGTATGTTCTGAGGTTGCACGGGGGGGTTCACCGTGCACGCGTGTATATGTTCTGAGGTTGCACGGGGGGGTGCCCCGTGCACACGTGTGTATGTTGTGACGTTGCACGGGGGGGTGCACCATGCACGCGTGTGTATGTTGTGAGGTTGCACGGGGGGATGCACCGTGCACGCGTGTTTATGTTGTGAGGTTGCACGGGGGGATGCACCGTGCATGTGTGTGTATGTTGTGAGGTTGCACGGGGGGGCACACCGTGCACGCGTGTGTACGTTCTGAGGTTGCACGGGGGGTGCATCATGCACGCGTGTGTATGTTGTGAGGTTGCACGGGGGGGTGCACCGTGCACGCGTGTGTATGTTCTGAGGTTGCACAGTGTAGCTGGGAGGCGGGAGTGGGGTGTTGCGGGGCGGGGGGAGTGGGTTGGCCATGTGGCCGCACCGTGATTAATTCAGGCTCCTGTTACGTTAGGGACCCCCCAGAGACAGGCAACGAGGCAGGGTCACGCATCCCCCCACTGCCTTTCCAACCCCCCGGCACTGTTCCTCCAGTCCCCCCTAACTGCCCCCCCCACTTTCCTTCCATCCCTCCACTGCCTCTCTATCCCCTCCCCCCACTGCCCTCCCTCTCTGAGCTCGGCTCTCTGCCACCCCACAGTCTCCCCGTGGGGCTGCGCTGAGCAGGGAGGAAGGCGACCTCGGTGAGCCCAGAGCCGAAGGGAGCCGCGGCCCCTTCCTCCGCCCTCTCTGCTCCGCTCCCCGGGTTCGTTGGCGGGGTAATCACCGAGCCGAGGGCAGCACCGTGCGCGCCCAGAGCCGGTGCATTGCCTGGCCTGGCGGCTGGGCTCTTGGAAACACCGTACTGGAGGTTGCTGCCCACGGGCATGAGGGAGCCCGGAATAAACAGCCGCCCTGCTCCACCCCAGAGGCAGCTGCATTGCAGGGTTGAACGGGCCACGCGGGCCGCCACGCAAGGCAGGAAGGGGTTAACGGGCTTCCAAAGGGCCAATCAGCCCAAACGGCGACACCTGTCAGTGAAGGTTTCAAAGGAAAAGCCCTTGGCAGGGAGCGAGGGAGGCAGCTCTGGTCTAGGGGA
The DNA here is from genome assembly GCF_015237465.2 of Chelonia mydas. Classification (NCBI taxonomy): domain Eukaryota; kingdom Metazoa; phylum Chordata; order Testudines; family Cheloniidae; genus Chelonia; species Chelonia mydas. Next base: position 2,521,480 of record NC_051263.2, on the reverse strand, counting down.
TCTCCTGGAAGACTAGGAAGCTCCCTGTCTTGGTTTGGACTTGGGGTGTCCCGGAACGGGGCGAGACCTCACTGCAGGGCTAGTCAGCATCAGAGGCTGGCTGGAGCGGGGGAAGAGCATCTGGGAAACTGAGGCTCCACTGTGAGGGGGCACCCAGGTGAGGCTGTTTCCCGACGGGCAGGCCCTCGTGCGGCACGCGTGTGTCTAGATAGTCGCACCGGCACAGGCCTGTGACTGGTTGCTGGGGAGACGCCCTCCTGTGGCTCGGGCTTGGCCCAACGCTGCTGGGACTGTGTGGTACCGGGGGGGCTGCTGATCAGTGACACTTGCTAGGATCAAATTTCTCCCCCAAATCAAACTCCAGCTACAGGGATTCTGTTCTACCGCCTCCCCCCCCCCCCGTGTCGTTTCACTGGGAGTTGTGATCCTCCTTCGCTTGCTGTCCCAATCTGTTCTGCACCACTGTGGCTGTTAATCATCTGGCCTGCTGCACCCCAGAGGTGGCTGCATAGCAGGTCTGGGAGAGGGATCAATGAAAAAAACAGCGGTCCTGCTCCACCCCAGAGGCGGTCGCATCCAGGGCTGGATGGCACCTGTCAAGTACTTCTCAGGATGTAAAGAGGCTTTTTTTCTCCCAGCCAGGAGATCTCTCTCTCCCATCCCCAGTCCGGGCTTTGCCCCACAGGCTGGGCTGGGGCGGGGGAGGGAGCCGGGGGGGGGAGGGGGGTGTCCCACCTTACCTGGCTCGCTGGAGTTGTCCCCGCTCTGCGAGGCGATGCCCCCGCTGGAGGGCCCTGGTGTGCCCGAGTGCGTGGACCCCGTCTCGTCATGGTCTCGGATCCAGGAGTTATTCTAAACACAGAGAGGGCAGCGCTGGGAGGGTGAGCGCCGGGTAGTGGAGCCAGGGCCAGGGGTGACCCCACTGTTCCCTCTGTAATGCCCGAGCTAATCCACGGTTACTCCTGCTACGCCCCGTCTCAGCCCGGTGCCCTGCGTGCACTGCCTGGGGCCATCCCTGGCGTGGCAGGGGTCCCCGAGCCGGGGTGGAGGGGCCGCGGATCTCGGCCGAGGGAGTCTGGGCCCCGCCCCAGCACAACAAGGGGCCCCAATCTGGGTTGTGAGGTCTGTGCAGCGCCTGGCACGATGGGGGCCCCGGATCTGGGTCGGGGGTGTCTGTGCAGCGCCCAGTGTCATGGGGACCCCGGGTCTCAGTCTGGGGGGTTCTGTGAAGCACCCACTGTGATGGGGACCCTGAATGTCAGTGAGGGGGGGGTCTGTGCAGTGACAGGGACCCCAGATCTCAGTCGAGGGGGCCCAATCTCAGTTGGTGTCTCTAGTTGCTCCCATGTTATCAACACTAAAAGACCCGCTAACAAGACCAGACCCACAACAACGGGGCCGGGGGGAGAGCGGGATTCGCACACCTAGGATCGCTGTGAACCCCGGGCCCCGAGCCACAGGGCAGAGTTTAAGGGACACCGGCTTTGTCCCCAGGAGGAATGACACAGCTCAGGTCGCGCCCCCCTCCCCCCGGCCATCCCTTTTGCCCTCGGCCCATCTAACCCCCTCCCCGTATGTGCCCCACCTTGTTAACCCCGGCTAGCTGAGCCCAGGCCCCTCGGCGGGAGCCCGGCGGTTAGAAGGGTTAAGGAGGGACGGGCTGCAGGGAGGAACCTGACACGCGCCCCCCGTGGGAGCAGGGGAGGGAGTGGATCAAAGGTCCCTGGTTAAAGGCCCAGGAGGTCGAGACTGCAGCCGTGACTGTAACCCAACCACCGGGGCCGCGCGGAGTGAAATTCCCGCTGCTCCTACCAGCGCTGGCCTCCTTTAAACTGGTGTCACTTCAGAGTGACTCCACACTCCCCCTAACAGAGCTGGGGATGGAACCCAGGAGTCCTGCCTCCTGCTCTAACCACTAGACCCCATTCCCCTCCCCAAGACAAGGCGAGAACCCAGGAGTCTTGGCTCCCAGCCCCCCCCGCTCTAATCACTAGACCCCGCTCCCCTCCCAGAGCTGGGGATAGAACCCAGGAGTCCTGGCTCCCAGTCCCCCTGCTCTAACCACTAGACCCCCACTCTTTCCCCGCTCTGCTACTCTCAGAGTCGTTGGGGTCTCGCTTCACCACAAACGCCGACAACTTGGTTCGTTGCTCTGGGGGGGTCTTGGGGCCCGGCCTGTGCATTAAACAGCCACTTTGCAAGCCAAAGAACAGGGCTGGGTATTCTCCCGTCTCCAGCCTGAGACCTTCCTCGGCCATCCACAAGGCTGCAAATATTCCCCAGAGGAAGAGAGGAGTTTCGCCATGTGTGTGCATTTGCAGGGTGGGTGTGTGTTGTCTCTACCGGCCGCGATGCTGTTTGCAGTGTGTGTGTGTGTGTGTGTGTGTGTGTGTGTGCAAAGATCAGGCATGTGCACCCACCCAGATAAAGCGTGTTTGCAGCATGTGCCTGTGTACATGCAAAGAAAACGTATGTTGGCAGCGTGTACCCACGATCTGTGCACGGCGCACACGGAGACACAAAGATCATGGGTGTGTTTGCGGCGTCTGTGTCCCTGTGTGTGCACAGATTGTTGGGTGTGTCTGTCTCTGAAGGCATGGCGCGGGGGGGAGGGGTGTATCATGAGAGGTTTCCCCTGCCCTAGGAGGGGTCCTGCTAACAGGCTGGACCCACCGGTGTCTGTCATTGTCCGAACCCCAAGGACAGATGGGTCAATGGGGTGGGGGGGGGGGGGCTTGGCTGCTTCCCCTCTGGCTGCTCCCAAGTCCTGGTCTGGAATCAGGGATGGACTGTGTGTGTGTGTGGGGGGGGGTCTATGCAGGGCCTTGATGCTGATGCTGAAACTGACCCCAAATCTACCCCCCCAGGGGGTGGGGGGGCTCCATCTAATTATAACAACAAAGTCCCGGCTGGGGATTAGCTCCCTCCACCCACAGCGAGTAGCCTGCGGCCGTATTAGAAATGCAGCAGAGTTCCTACAGGAAAATGAGTGCACCGGCTGCACTAGCGAGCGGGGGGCAGCGGGCCGGGGGCAGAAGGGGGGGCAGACTGGCAGGGGGCAGCGGGCGGGGCGAGCGCCAGCCCATTTCCAAAGCACGGCTCAGTCATGAATGTTTCCAAAGCGGGAGGGGTGCAGGGGAGTCTGGCGTCCTCTGGATGTGGGACCCTGCCCCCCCGATCCAGCCCGCGCACCCTTCCCCGCTCTGAGCTGTGGCTTGCGCCCGTGGCCCCTCTCACAACATCAGGTCCCCCAGGGAGCAAGGTGGGAGGAAGTTGCGTGAGGGTGGGAGGAGATTTTGAGCGGGTGGTCGCTTTGGGGGTGAGCCGGGCCCCCAGGAACGCAAAGGGGCTGGTCAGGATCAGGTTGGTGATAACAGATGCTGGGCTAGATTCTCACACGCAAGCCTGCTGCTGCTCAATCCCCACCTGCAGCCCCCCCCAGCCCTGGGCTCCCCCCACCCGCTCTACCGCTGCCCCTCAATCCTGACCCCCCAGCGCTGCTGCTGCCCCTCACCCCCTGCTGTTCCAGTCTGAGCAGATGGCATCAGCTGAATGCCCAAGGAACACCAGTTAGCTCCTGTGGTGTGCTTTTTATCCCTAGGTCTCAAAGATGGGGGAAACTGAGGCACGAGGCTGGGAAGAAACTCGCCACAGGTCACCCAGCAGGCCAGAGCGAGGAATCAAACCCAGGTCTCTCGAGCACCGGCCCAGTGGACAGAACACTGAGCTGCACTGCCTTGGGGCTGCCCCGACGCCCACTCTGCCCCCTGGGCCCCGGGGAGCAGAAAACAGCCGCAGCGCAGTGCACTCTGCCCCCTGCACTGCAGGCTGCCAAAGGGGGTGCTGAGAGGGTCTGGCACAGCAGGGGACCTGCCCCCTTCTTTGCCAGCGCATGGTCCCTTTCTTTGCCAATGGACGAATTTCTTACTGGGAAGGATCAAGGGGTCTCTTGTCCCCAGCTGATCTTTCCCAGTTCTCACACCAGCCTCGGGATTTTTGCAAAAGGCAAGAGCTGGAGATGGAGCCCCCCCACCTCCCCCCCATGCTAAACAGGGGCGGTGCGTCCAGATCCTGGGAACTTTCTGCACCTTGCGGACCCCCGGAGTAGGAAAACAGAGCTGGGTAAACGGGTGGCTAGTCTGCTCCTCAGCACAAGGGAAAAGTCCACCTGTGGGAACACACGGGTCCCACCCGCGTGTGGCTCCAGCGCTCTGAATCCCGGCGGGTGTGTCACATACATGCAGGGAGGGGCAGCTGTGTGAGGCTGAGTGGTGTGCATTCGTGTGTGTGTGTGTGTGTGTGTGTGTGTGTGTGTGTGAGTGGGGGGGGGGGGCGAGGCCCTAGCTGTCTGCAATCTTCCATGTGCGTTGCATGCATGTGGAGGGGGGAGGGTGCATGGCCCTGGCTGTTAACACACATGCTGACATGTCAAGGTCTTGCCTGGAGGGGTCCCCGTGTCTGTCTGGGGGTGCACAGTGGGCGACTGCACGTTCGTAGCTGAGGGGCCTGCATCGGTCCGGGTCTATAACGGCTGCACACATCCGTGGGTGCACGAGTGGCGTGGCACAGCCGTTACTGCGTGTCTGTGCACATGCCCGCACTAGCGCCGGAGAGGAAAGACCCCGTTTCCCTTCCCTCTGAGCCAGGCAGTCCCCTCCTAACCTGGATCAGAGCCTCCTACAGGGGAAAAGGCCTTGTATCCCACCGGATGGCCGGACGCACCCCCAGAGCGCCGGGAGATACCATCGCATCCTCTGTTTTGGGATGCACGCGCACCGGGACGCAGCTGCATCTCCAAGGGCTCGGCCGGGGCGAGGATCGGCCAGAGCCGCGCTGAGCACCTGCAGTCGCCATCCAGGGCTCGCAGAGCCCCGAGAGGCCAGCTGGGCCCGCTGCCGCCAGCCAGAGAAACATCCCCGCCGCTCGGGGTGGGCTGGGCTGGGGCACCGGGGAGCCGCTTGCAAAACCTTGGAGCCAGGTTCTGGGGTCGCATGTCTCGTGTTAGCAGCATGGCCTAGCGCGTACAGGGCTGGTCTGGGAAGCAGGACACCAGGGTTATGTTCCCAGCTCTGCGGTGACACCGTGGGCAACTTCCCCGCTCTGTGCCTCGGTTTCTCCTCCCACCCCTTGTCTCTGGAGCCTGGGAGCTCTTTGGAGCAAGGCCTGTCTTTCACAGTGTATCCACACAGCACAACGAAGGACCCCCCAGACCTCGTGTCTAAAGCAGGCGTCCGGACTCCCACCTGGTCAGAGAGGCTGGCGCAGGACCCCGTGAAGTCCTCCAGGTCGGATTTGGAGCCCCCGTCCCGGTCGTCGATCACCAGGTCGATGGGCATCTTCCCCTTCAGGCAGGTGATGTAGCGGTGGCAGAAATTGTCGCACAGGTCGTGTACCTGCTCCCCAGAAAGGAGGAACGTTAAGAGGCGCGAGCCCAGGTGGCTGGGCCACAACCCAGTTGGGCTCGGTGCTTTCCAGCAGCTCTCAGTCAGGCCTGCCCATCTGGCCCGGCGTCCCGTCTCCCCAGCCCTGAGCTGCGAGGAACCACCCAGGAGCCTGACTCCTTGATGCTTTAGCCCGGTTGGCCCTGGCAGAGAAGATCCAGACAAGTCCCGTAGGGACAGAGGGCCGGCCGGCCGGGATCAGCAGTCAGGGGCCATCTCCAGCATCTGGCAGCGACAGGTGCCACCAGATCCTTCAGAGGAAGGGGGAGAAGCCCACCGCGGCAAATGTGGGAGATAAGGTCCCCCCCGCCTTATGTTAGCTCTGCTCCTGGGCCCTCCTCCTCCGAGATCATCTAGACTCCGGAAGGAGGAGAGGGGTTTTTTCTGTTTTCTGTGGGGTTTTTTGGTGTTTATTAGGTGTATTACGGTAGCCCCAGGACCTCCGGTTGCTCGGCCCTGTCCGGTCTAGCCCGGCGTGCTAGGGGCTGCACAAACACTGAGCTGAAAAGACCATCCCCGCCTTGGAGAGCCTCCGGTCGAAGAGACAGGAAGTGGAGACGGACAGACGTTGGGCAGGGCCGGGCAGGTGTGATGGGGGGCGGGGCGTCTCGAGCGGGGTGGGGGGGGTCTGTCTCTGCACAATGGGAACCCCATCTCGGTTGCGGGGGTGTGGGGGGGTGGGTATCTAGCTGTTAACCATAATACACCTCCTAGTGAGAAGGCCGGAGCCCCATCTGCCCCAGTCCAGGACCCCTCCTGGTGTATTTGTGGCGGGTGCTGTGGGTCCCTCCTCTGCCTTTCCTCTCTCCCGGCCTTTGGCTCTGAAAAGCCCCAGCTCCCGGCTTCCCCTTTCTTCCCTGCCCTTGGCAGAAGCACTTCGCCCCCCCCCGCCCCCCCGCCCACAACCCCCTTTTATCAGCTGCCAGCAGGCACCCGCTGTGGCGCTCAAAGGGTTAATTACTCCATTAACAAGGGGATTATCGAGTTAAAAACCGTGAGGGCGATTGTGGCTCTAATGAGCTCATTAACCTGGCAAGCCGCTTGGCCTGGGCTCTGGGACCCCCCCCATCCCTCCCCCTTCGCGATTGCATCATGCCTGGAATTCACCAGACCCGCCGCCGGGGGAGGGGAACGGGCCAGATCCGCCCCTCCGCGCCAGCCGGGGATCCGGCCCGCCGACCCCCATGGAGCCACGGCTGGTCGCCACGTGCTGGAGGTCTCTCGCCAGTCACGTTTTGATTTCAACCCGCACAAACGCTGGACTGACAAGTCAGCGGGGCCTGACTCTGACCTTGTTCATTCCTCCTTCGGTGGCATTACTCCCCATTTACACCGGGGTACGACTGGGGAGAATCCGGCTTACCGATTTAAACCACACCTCCTGCACCACGGGTAACAGCTCTCTCTACAGCCGGCTGGGCTCAGCCAGCCCACTGGACTCCTGCTTTACACCAGGGAAAGGGGCGGAGGGTCTCGCTCACTAACATCTCAACGTGTGAAGTCCATAGGGCCCGATTCTGATCTCACGCCCTGTGTCAATTCCACCTGAGCCATGCGCCGATTCGGAATTCGGCTCTTGGAATAACTCCACTGACTTGCAGGGCTCCCAGTCCCGAGTGATTCCAGTTTAACTAAAATCAGAATCTGACCCTCTAGCCCTGCAGTGGCAGATTATTACCGCAGTACGTTAAATCGATTTCAAACCGTTTCAATGGCGTGCGTGTTAGTGGTTGGAACTGACGCAATCAGATGTTGACGGGGCAAGATTTCTAATTCAGACTGGCCCTTAAGCTGCTGGAGAAGAGAACAGGCAAATTCTGACGTGATGCCAGCAGAATTCAGTTGTCATCCACCCACCTGGGCAGGTCTCCTCCCACAACACCACTCCTCTCTGGAGCAGAGTTTACACCGGGGCAAAATCTGAGCGCAGACTAGGCCTCAGACATCCTGCTCTTTCACTTGCATGAGACGTGCCGCCCAAATGCAAAGTTTATCCCCATCTCCGCGTGTGAGAGCGTCAAGAAATGTCCCCCCGGCTTCCCCGTAAATCAAAACCAGCCACCGTATGGGCCCGTTCGTAGGGGCATCATTTGCTTATCCCCTGGATGGGTCACTTGGAAAGCGTTTGGTCTAACTCCAGGCATCGTCTGTATTTTGTTCAGACTCCAGCCCCTATGTGGTTGGCTCCGCTGTCCTTGATTTTAAAGGAGCTACGTTGATTGACACTAGGGGAAGGTCTGCCCCTGGTTTTTGTTGGTTTTTTTGTTTTGTGTTTTTTTTTTTCATAAAAAGATAAACCTCTACATGTCTCTTTAACAGCAGGGAGCTGCGGTAGAGGCCTGTAACACCCTGGTTTCATTACTTTAACAATGACACGTGCTACGCAGGGCTTTGGCTACTGGAGACTAAAGTATTGTCAGAACTAGCTGCAGCTACCGTGAATGAACAGACTCTATTTTACAAAGCAGCCGCACCTAGGGAGGGCGGCTCAGCGGTTAGGGCCCTCGTCTGGGTCTCGGGAGGCCTGGGTTTAGTTCCCATCTCTGCTACAGATTCCTTGTGTGATCTTGTGGAAAATCACTTCCAAGGTATTTAGGTGCCTAATTCCCATTAACATCTAGGTGCCTAAACACCTTGGAGGATCTAACCTGTCAGTTTCTCTGTGCCTCAGTTCCACCTCTGTGATAACAGCTCCACTCTATGTTCCCAGGGAGGGTAAATACATGGAAGATTGGGACATGCCCAGAGGCTATGGTGATAGGCACCATAGATTGATTGCTTTAAAAAAAAAAAAATGGAGAGATTCCATGTGGCTTGGAACCAGGCCCTTTATCACCATTTCTACGAGAACTCTGCCACTGACTGTACTGATTAGCACCCGCTAAGGATCCAGTCCACTGAGGGGTATTGAAGTCAAAGTCTACCTAGGTGCTTAAAGGTAAGCGAGGCCCTTAAGCCCATGCTTACTGCCAAGCGGGTGTTTAATTCTATCCTTATTCTGCAAAGCATAAAGCCGAGTTCAAGGGGATCTGGATTGGGTCTGTCCTGTTTAAATCCCCAGTCCTACAAACACACATGCGTGGGATTCATTTTATTCACCAGAGCAGCATGTCTATTGTAAATCAGTAATTTATTATTTGTAGTACCAGAGCGCCTAGCAGCTACAGCTCTCCCAATAACCAATTTGGAGGGGGGGGGCCTTACTGGCAGTTCATAAAACAATGTTTCTTTAATAGTTTTGTGTTGACCTGAAAACAAAATTTCTTGGAACTTTTAGCAAATCTAAAAGCTTAAAAAAACCCAACCCAAAACAATTTGTTTGGATTTTAGACATTTTAAAACTAAAAATAAACCAAAGGAAAGGAAAATTCCAACAGAAATGTTGTTCCAACCCAAACATTCAAAACTCGCATCTGAAAATGTCAAATCAAAACACGGATTTTCTTTTTTCCCAACCTAAACAACCCTCGGAAATCGCCCTGCCATCACGAAATGTTCTAAGTCTGCTTCTTTTGGAGAACAAACTTTCAGCTGCAAAATTTTGCTCAGTTCTAGCTAGGGTCCCCAGTCGGGGATCAGGGCCCCGTTGGACTGGGCTGTGGGTGCCGTAGATTTTTATGACTATTAGGCGTGTTACATGAGCCCGAGGGAGCACCGCTGCCCTGCCTCCACCATGCATCAGAACCCCATTGTGCCAGGAGCTGTACAAATGCAGAACAAAATGACAGTCCCTACTTAGAGCTAGGCAAAAAAAAGATGGCAAATAGTAAATTTGGGTCGAATTCAGGGAATGGTTTTATCAGGGGAAAAATAAAATTTGGAACAAGTCGAAACGGTTTGGCCAAAACATTTCATTTATATCTTTTTTCTTTTTTTTTCACGTTCATTTATTTTCTCCTCTCTCTTATGCCTGGCCTCTACTCTCAACCTGCCCCCCTCTCCTCGCCTCACCGTATGAAAAATTAAACCTTCGAGGGCCGTTGCATCAGTGAAACAGGATAATAATCCCAAAGCCGAAATTCAGCCCCACGTGGGTTTAAAACCGTTTTATTTGGCCACTTAACAGCTGTACTTGGGGCTTAGTGACCGGCCATCCAGCTTTCACCACGTCAAGCGGCCCGGCTTCATTTGAAAACATAAATTAGACAGGTTTTGGCTTTCGCAGGACTTTCTCCTCGCTCAAATTATTTGGTTGGAGGTTCATTTCTGCTGTCGTCACGTGAAACCTCAGATCCATCATCAAAGCAGCTGCGAACGGGCACAAATAAGTTGCACCGTATTTAACTAAATGTTCCTTGTGATGTTTGCAATGGCTTCAATTGGGAGAAAAAAATACGGCCCGAGTATAGATTGGGGCCAGGCCCCTCCCCCCGCCCCCGGTGTAAAACAGTCTGGCTCTATTGAGGTCGATGGGCTCAATTTCCCACTGGTGTAAACTGACAGAACTCCCTTAAAATCAAGGGGACTGATCTCTAGCTGGTGCAAATCAGCACTGCTCTATTTGAAACCAATGGAGCTGGGCCCATTTGGATCAGCTGAGGGTGTGGCCTACAAGGGTTCCTTTTAGAGGATTTCTTCTTGCTTTGTAATAAAACCGTTTAACAATAATGAAGCTCCAAACCCGCGCTGGTGAGGGGGAAGGGAGTGTCGATTTACCTTTTCTAATTCCAAGAGATGGAATCGCAGCACCTGGATTGACTGAATCATCTGTAACAAGAACACAAAGGGAAATGCGTTTGAGGCAGCCGTATCTGCATGTCCCATAAGGGACCGGAGCGGCGTCAAGGGGCCGAAGCATAAACCAAACTCATGGTTTATTTCATTTGCTGGCCAGATTATACCCAAATATTCACTTGGATGGAGCCTTTAACTTTCCACATGTCTCCCTTCATGTGAAACTTAACGAGTCTGATTCTCCGCGGCTCGGGGCACAGGCATTTAGACCAGCACATGCCAGTGTGATGTGAGTGAGACTCATTGGGCTCCAGTGTAAACGTCCAAAACGACAGAGAACAAGGCCTAATAAATCAGTTACTCGTGAGGGTCTTAAAAGCCTTTCTAAGGGCCGATTCCATTGGTGTGACTCCAGTGGGCCACATCCTGAGCTGCTGTTACTCAGCATCGCTTCAAATAGCTGAGGTGGTGAATAAGGCCTGGCTTTTGAAAGGCTGCAGCACCTCGGTTGCATTTCCAAGATGGATTTAGCAGCCTATGTCCCGTTTGAAAACGACCTGGCTGTTGCAACGCGGAGCACGGCAACACCAACGCCCCTTTAAAAATCTGGGCCTCTATTCTTAGATGTGGGAAACTGATGAATTCCCCCCATGCAACATCTTGAGCCTCTGGTCCTGCTAAGACGTCACACACGTGCTTAACTTTGGGTGCACTGACTAAGTTCCAGCACAAGTCCTTATTGAGGAAAGCACTTAAACTCAGCTTTGAGTACACGTTTCCGTCTCTCAGGTACACGCTCAAAGGCCCAGGCCGAATAGGAATGCAAGCCTGAATAGAGGCTGAGTGGAATCGGATTGCTCACAGGGCATAGCTTTGCAGAACTGGAGCCATATTTAAATGAAGACGGGTAGCCGCCAAGGGGAAAATGAAAGAAAAACAACCCAAAGCCAACCGGACCAGCAGAAACGCCGTTTAAAAAACAAAAAGAAATGATTATTTGCATTGTACACGGAATTATAGATTTTTTTTTTTAAAGTTTCTTACCAAATTATCCAGCTCGGGATTGGAAGAAAATAAAGGTTTTTCTGTCCTAATCTAGAAAGAGAAAGACATGGGCAATCCAGCACAAATAAAACACAGAGAGGCAAAAGGTTAGCACGATTTAAAAAAAATCTGTTTTTCTCATTTCCCCAGAACATAAAAAGAGAGAGAGCAAAAGAAATCTCTTTCCCCAGAGCTTCCATGACATACCCACATGCGTATATTTCACTCTAGGCCCTGCCCTGTCAATGTATTTTAAAATATTCCCACCCCTGCTGCGGCCCAGCCCCTCCTATGCAAGATCAGATTTCACCCCCGTCTCCTTTTTAAAAGTCCTTCCAAGCAAGCGTTGCTCTCTCTCTCGCTCTCTAATTTTTAAGCACGACGCAGCCTCGTGTACGCTCTCAGCCTGTCCAGGACATGTCTATAAACGCAGGATCAACACAAGGGTTTTTGTTTTGTTTTGTTTTTTTGGCAATGATTGAGATAGCAGCTGGGCCTGATTTGCAGAGTCTGATTCAGCGCTGGGTCTTCCAAGTAGTTCCCCGAACTGAGCCACTGATCAGTCGATTTTACCCAGGGGGTAACACTAGAGCGAGTCGGGCCCCAGCGTTGGCACGGCTTCCCCTGCGTTCCTCTGGCCTTAGGTTTCTCCTGCTTTGCTCCCCGCAGACTTGCCCCCCGCCGGCTCCAGACACTGACCTGCTTGGCGAAGACGGCTATGTCCTCGTTGAAGGAATCGGAGGAGCAGACGTCTCCACCGGGGTAAGAGCCCGAGGTATCCCTGGGGGAGCAGGTCGCCAGCTCACACTTCTCAAAGACCAGGGCCAGCAAGGGGAACAAGGGGTGCCTGCGAGACAGAGGCAAGGTTAGAGGCGGACACGGGGGGTGCAAGGCACACACATTATGCAATCCAGACACCCCGCTGATCAGTGCCGGAACAAGGTTAGAGAAGGCCCTGGGGCAAGGATACGTTAGCCCAGGTAGCCCCGCCAGCTGCATCCGCCCCTGCTCACGGCGGGAGGCAGGAGAGGTCCCAAAATCTGCCTCTTCCCCTGAAATCTGCTGCCCTATAGGTAGAGCAGCCTCTGCTGGCTGGGGCCCTATAACCTGACGGGTCCTGGCGCGACTGCCTCGCTTGCACCATCGCAGCGAGGCCACTGCAACGGCTTGCACGCACGTGCACAAACGCCGCGCCATCCGTGCAGAGGCACGCACAACGTGGCGCACGCACCGCTTCCATGCCATGCAAATGTATACCCAGCCCATGTGTCACACACACACACACAGTGTGCAATCCTCGTACACCACCTGCACCCCTCTGCACAAATATAAATACACACACGCACGCAGTAGTCAGGCATGCTCACGGATCCATTCGGTGTGGTACATAAACAAAAATACACACACGCCTATGTTATATGACGCGTACGCAGGGTTGGATGCAGTGTAATTTGTAGCCGTGTCAGTCTCAGGATATTAGAGAGACAAGGTGGGGGAGGTAATACCTTGTATTGAAACAACTTCAGTTGGAGAGAGGGACGAGCTTTTTCATCTTACACAGAACTCTTCCTCGGGTCTGGGGAAGGTATTCAGAGCTCCCCTCCCCTCGTTGTCCCAGGACTGCGGAGGTGTTAAAGGGCCACGCTCTACCTTGAGCGCTAACTACTTCCACTAACCAACCTGTTCCACCTCGCTGCGATGCTCGGAGGACCTTTCCCAGACCCGAAGAGAGCTCGTGTCTCTCATCCACAGAAGTTGGTCCAATAAAAGCTATTCGCTCCCCGGCCTTGTCTCTCGAACCCACCCAGGGTGTAATATGCGCAGTGGCCATTGGTGAGCATCCCCGCGCGCGCAGCGTAGGACACATGCTGGGAAATAAAAGACTCTGTCACGCAGAAGCATGCACAATGTGCAACACACGTGCTATACACCATCTACACACAAGTAGAGACGCACCCACAACTTATCACACAGATGGAGTAGAATCTAGACAAGCCCCCTGCTGTTCACATACCCATGGGGTGCAATAGATTATCTCTGCACCATATTGTGCAGAAGTGAGCAAACAAAGGCTATAAATACTAACACTGTAGGTGACAGTTACATAAGTGCACGCTTTCCAAGGATAGTTATATACAGACTGGAACGGCATTAGTGTAAATACACACACAGAGCAAATACGCAAACAGAGGGCCACAGTCCATGTGTGGAGACAGATATAGACAGACACAGGGCATATAGTTAGGCTGGGCAAAATTAGATTTTTATTTTTTAATAATTTCAAGGTTTATTTTTAAGCATTTTCCCCCGTTTCTGTTTATTTTAAATTGTCACAGTTGTGGGAATTGTGGGGGGGCGTCCGGCAATCACTATTTTATGACAGTCGACACTGAGATTCAAAAAGCTTTATAATCATGAAAACGCAAACCGTCCATCCCATGCCAAAATAGCCAAAGTAAAGAAACTCTAAGCAGTTCACAAGCTGCATTTTCACTTTGCTAAGCTGTAAATTTCAGGTTTTATCGATGGAAATATTTTGTTGGCGCATGCAGTGCGATCACCATTTTCTGATGAAATATTGAATCCTTCCGAGCCTAAATATAACACATAGAGCGAATATGTGGTACGTGAATATTGTATGTAGTATACGTAGCCCTGGTGTAGGAATTGTAGGTACTGGTACATAATACACAGAGTAACGTTACTGGTGGGTACGGACGCAGGGTGCATAATACACAAGACAGCATTGTTATGGACACAAATCGGACGTCAGGAATTATAACATTCAAAAACCAGTCGGAGAACACTGCAATCTCTTTGGTCACTCGATTACAGACCTAAAAGTGGCAATTCTTCAACAAAAAAACTTCAAAAACAGACTCCAAGGAGAGACTGCTGAATTGGAAATAATTTGCAAACTGGATACAATTAACTTCAGCTTCAGAATAGAGAGTGGGAGTGGATGGGTCATTACACAAAGTAAAACTATTTCCCCATGTTTATCCCCCCCCGCGCCTTCCTGCTGGTAATAGCTCACCTTACCTGATCACTCTCCTCACAGTGTGTAAGGTAACACCCATTGTTTCATGCTCTCTGTGTATATAAATCTCCCCACTGTATTTTCCACTGCGTGCATCCGATGAAGTGAGCTGTAGCTCACGAAAGCTTATGCTCAAATAAATGGGTTAGTCTCTAAGGTGCCCCAAGTCCTCCTGTTCTTTTTGCGGATACAGACTAACCCGGCTGCTGCTCTGAAACCTGTCATTATTACTGTGTGTGTATGTACGCATATATTACACACAGACACAAGGGAGAGCACTATTAGTGTGCATACACGCAGCGTATATAATATACGTCCACATTAACGGAGCTGGGGGAAGAACAGATTTGTCTCAGTCCCTGGGCAGCTTTTAAAAGTGTGTTTGGGAGGGAATCATTTAGAGCCAAAGGT